>NC_090265.1:983065302-983368278 GCF_040414725.1 Anabrus simplex | reverse complement strand
ACATTGCACGTATATAAAAGATGCCACTTACAAACTTGATTTTTATCCGCGAATTTCTGCGGCCACAAAAGCCACAATTTTTCAAGAATGATAACATCTACACATGGTAGATTATCTGACTGTGCTGTTTTAAACCTTTCTTCTGTCATTCTGAAGTTATTCGCGATCACGAATAATAAACAATCGGCTTTCAGTAACGGCTGATGCACAATGGCTGGTAGAGCTGCATGCGGTACTGGATCGTGACGTCACAGCACGCCGCTTACGTCAGAGGCCGTTTCACTTGCCTTGCGGAAAGGCACTTTTAAATAATTTTTAACGGTAGAAAACAAGGCAACTGGCCACAATGTAATACGTGTACATACTATTTCATCGGTGTACTTTCCAGAAAAGATATTTTTGAAAATTATGCATGTACCCTATTGTAGTAAATGTGGAGGGATTCATAAAACTGAGTCGGAAGGAGCTGGTGGTCCACCCGGTATAACTCTTAGTAAAATGGTTAATCAAGTGCATATTTATTTCTGTCTGCAAATTTGCGCTCGAAGCGATAATTTTGATATCAACACTAGGTTGCTCTCAGGAACCAGCGAAAATGTTCAATTTCTGGACTGCTGGCGAGCGTTGGTGGGACGTAAGGACGTTGCGCAGGGCGGGGGGTGGGCGTGTGAGGCAAGTAAGCTGAGGACAAAGCTAAACTATCGCTGGTGACAAGACCAACTCAAGCCAGCGCTAAACACGATCTACATCGAAGAAGCCGAAAATTAGCCGAGGTATTGTCTCAAAGCGCGCGGTTAAAATTAGCTGTATATAGTACGTTTTGAAGAGATGTCAATTTCATGAATTTACGTTTTAGATATAATTAACCGCAATAAACCAGGATATTGTGGTAACCACAATATGTATAACGTCAATCGACGTACGTAGTCTATGTTTATGTAATAAATGTAAACTTTTAATTAGTAAGAAGTGCTTATAAAAGCAAAATACGTCCACAATAACAATACCAATAGTCTGCCTAACCCGTTCTTGAAGGAGTGTTTATTTCTAACTCGTCAGTTCAATCACCTCCAGAACAGAACCGTAGCGAATATCTTCCCAAGACTGTGTTTATTGAAGTGCTCTATTGTATCTGACGTTCGTTATCACAGTGTTCGGCGGTGTCTTGCTGCTTGCGCCGTTTTGTTCATCAGTGTGAAAATGAACACCGTTCGGTTTCTTCTAGAGAATACCATTTCAACACTTGGTATAGAAGAAAAGTGCAAAATAAAGCAGCGTGGCAGGCCTCTTCCCTCCCTGAATATTATTCAAAAGCAAACTAGTTTACGTAAGGACTTTTGTAGAATATTTCAGCCACGGCTATGTGGTTGCGATACTATTAATATGCTTTTCTGTTTCCCGTGCTTCCTTTTTGCTAAGGGTAAGGACACGAATTGAACAAAAACAGGGGTATCTGCTCTCAGTCATTAAACACAAGCACGAAGCATCTATTACACATTAGAGTGCAAGTTCAGATCTTTCAGTTCTGGGGAACACAGATATTAGGTAGCAGCTAAGTAGCGCTTTCAGAAGGAATATTTAGGGACATAATGATAGTATCAGAAAAAATAGGTACCGGTACGTGCTCTCGAAGATCATTGACTGTGTGAAGTTCTGTGGTGAATTTGAACTTGCTTTGAGAGGTCATGACGAAACACTCGATTCAAACCATCCAGGCATATTCAGAGGACTCATTCATTTTACTTCGGCATTGGGTACCGTTAGGGGTCATTTCAACAGTGCTACAGTCTTTAAGGGTACGTCGAAGGACATTCAAAATGATATTCTGGATTTCATGTGGTATATGTGTCACGAGAATATTTTAACTGAAGTAGCTACTGCAGACTTCGTCGTCCTGATAGCAGATGAACCATCTGATGTGTCTTCAAAGTGTCAGTTAGTCATTATATTTCGATATATATTAGTTAATTGGGATCCAGTTGAATGGTTCTGAACTTTCTCAAACCCAGAAGAGAACGATGCCCGTTCATTAGCCGACTGTGTAAAAGGGGTCCTACCGAGCTCAATAGCTGCAGTCGCTTAAATGCGGCCAGTATCCAGTATTCGGGAGATAGTAGGTTCGGACCCCACTGTCGGCAGCCCTGAAAATGGTTTTCCGTGGTTTCCCATCTTCACACCAGGCAAATGCTGGGGCTGTACCTTAATTAAGGCTACGGCCGCTTCCCACTCCTAGCCCTTTCTTGTCCCATCGTCCCCATAAGACCTATCTGTGTCGGTGCGACGTAAAGCAACTAGCAAAAAAAAAGGGGGTCCTTACTAAGTAGTTGGAGAGCACAAAGAAAAATTAGTCTCCCAAAGTTACGATGGTGCCAGTGTTACGAGAGGCCGATACTCCGGAGTACAAACAATTGTAAGACAAGACCACATTTGTTTATTTTGTGCATTGCCACGTCCATCAATTGAATTGAATTCTGGTCCAGGATGCTGCCACAACAAAGATGTGCGATTGTTCTTTGCCACTATAGCGGAGATTCCAGCTTTTGTTTCTCATTCGCCTC
Source organism: Anabrus simplex (assembly GCF_040414725.1). Classification (NCBI taxonomy): domain Eukaryota; kingdom Metazoa; phylum Arthropoda; class Insecta; order Orthoptera; family Tettigoniidae; genus Anabrus; species Anabrus simplex. The sequence continues at coordinate 983,365,720 of NC_090265.1, read as the reverse complement.
AGAGAGTGGCCACACTTGATGAGGTTGTGGGCAGAAGAGTTCCATGGGGTTCAGCTACGAGATGGAACTTTAAATCAATATGTGGTCTTACACTGCATGCGCATAAGGAAGGTTTGTAGAAAATTGTAGACACGAACAAACAAACAGCTACTATGAACTAAGCATATGGGCAGTGTCTGAAAATACAACAGCCAACGTTTACTTTTTCATTAGTTTTTTACAGGGTTATGCCTCACGTGGGCGTTCTATACAACCAACTAAAAAACGTTCTGCCAACCCCGTATCAGTGCGAAGTGCAGTAAGCTCCTTTGAATCTGCATTTCGAAAGTAAGGGACTATGTGGACAGCATCGTTGTGGAAGAAAATGTACAAGAAGAGAACAGAGGGAAAAGAAGATGCGAAAATAGTTGTTACTAAAGGAATATTGCGGCGAAGGAGGTGTATGACGTGATTATAAATCACAGCAAACAGTTGTTCAACTTCCCCAGCCACTTAATGGCTTCCATCCTTTTTGACCACCAATTCTTCCCATTCTTCCAAAATAATTTTTCACAGAAGAATTTTACGTACCGGTACCGTATAGGCTATTATCGAATTCTATCCTTTTCTTGACAAAAGTAAGCTGAAAACCGACCTTCAGGTGTTTTACTCAAGACGTGATTTAAAAGAAATTATCAAGGCAACTTCCTTGTTTTCCCCTTTTTGGTAGAGAACAATCTCAAGGAGACTTTCGGAGAAGTGATGGCACTTTTGAAATTAATTATCACTGTCCCCAAGACTATTTCTGAATAAGAAAGATGTTTCTTTCCACTTTAAAGCGGATTAACACATTCCTGAGGAGTACAGTGAACTAAGAAAGACTATCTGCTCTCGCTGTTGTCCATCGAGAAGGAGATATGAATCATAAATTAGTCGATTTTAATCAGAAGGTAATGGAATTATTCGCCGCCAGGAAGGAAAAAGAGGATGAATTTCCTGTACTGGTCTTTGGTCACTGGGGTCTCGGATTCGATTTCCGTCCGGGTCGGGAATTTTAACTTCGTCTTTGTTAATTTCTCCGGCTCGGGTGTTTTCGTCTTAAATGTATAATTTCAATTCATCAAGTCAATTCATAATTAATAATCAGAAACTTACAAAATTGGAACTGGCTAAATGGGTGTTACGACCGAAAACCAACATATTAAAAAAGAAAAAGAATCCTGTATACACCGACGAAGAAATTACCAAAATTATGAGAAATGAAAGACAGATAACACAAGGTGTAATTACTTTAAGCTGATCCAGTTTCGTCTGATGTTGAAGACATTGCTGACGTTGGTATAACAGTTATCGTCGTATGCCATCAAAGGAAAGTCACCTTTCTAATCAAACAATGTCCTTATTTTACATCGATGTAAACTTCGAGTAACATTAAATTTGGACGTGTTATTTTTCAAAGTAGTGAACCCCCATGTTTTATCCACGCGCCGCCAATGAGTAATAGGTACCATGTATCTTGGACATTCGCGAAGACCATGTCTTATATTCTTTACTGGATACAAATAAGCCCATCCTTAAAATTAAACGAGCTTTTTTTTGCTGCGAAATCGATACCTTATGAGCTGACCCGCTTAGATCAAACAGGCTAATTATTCCGATATGGTGTGTAGGAGATCAAGATGACCATGACCCAGTATAGTATAGAGCAAAGAATACCTCATCTTGGTTGATTCGTGTGCCTTGTTAGGGCACGATGGTCTACCCATAACCTCACCAATGGATACAAATTATTGTCAAATATATTTCGCAATGTCAAATTGCAATCAAATCACTTAAGAAAGAATGCCCGTGATTTTAAATCCTTCATGACAGCGAACCAACCTAAACTACAATGGATCTGAGTGGTATAGGAAAATTATATTACGAAGAGCAAAAGTATCGTAAAATACTGAAAGTGTACTTCAAAATTTTGCAGACTATTATATTGGTTGACGAGAATATGCATGATGAAGCATATGCATTTTTAGAAGAAGAAATTGTCTTAGAATTGTGTAACCAATTAAGATTAGGTTCACCTTGGATCCAGACCCAATCAGCTAAGTCCGTAGGGAATCTTGGAAAATACAGTGAAACTGTAGCGTTTAAAATTCTTGATAGTAAATTCGAAATCGTACCTTTACTTATATATCTATTAGCAAATGGAAGTTTACAGTTTAAAATTGAGGTAATGCACGTGTTTCGGTACCTTGGCAGCCACAGTTTTAGAACAGCTCAACGTATTGCTGATTTTGGCGGTTTACAAGTTATGGTCAATTACATCAAAGACCCTAAAACACGAGTTCGACTGAAGTTGGCGGCTTGTGAGGCTATTGGACCCATTGGAGGAAAAGACATGTCATTGGCAATGCAAATCGAAAATATGGGGGCATTTTCATTAATACAATGTATGTATAATGAGAATAGGAATGCTTTTAAAATAGCTGCGTTATCTTCTCTCGGACATTTATGTAATGCAGGTACACGAGTTGGAGATAGTCTTGTTGACAGAAAATGTCACATTGATGTTATGAACTTTGTATCCTCTGAAAATTTAGAACTAAGGGAGCAAGCTCTCAGAACTCTGGCCGATTTCTCAATAAATTCTGAGAACTTTGCAAAAGCTACATTAGAAATTGATAGCTTACCCAATATTATACAGAACCTAAAACATGAAACGATAGGAATACAGGAACTGGCAATGAACGTAATAAAGTGCATGGCTAAAAACTGCGAGCAGGTAGCTCAAAGATTAGTAGCTCTAAATATAATCGCTGTATTGTTAGATGAGGTATTTGACCCCAAATCGAACGTAAGGAAAGATTCTCTTGCCACTTTGTCGATTATAGCATCACACTCACATATCCTAGCCATGAAATGTATCGAGAAGAATGTTCCTGAACATTTAATATGTTTACTAACGTATGAGTCTGATGATGAACTACTTAGAACAAGCGTAAAATGCTTGGGAGAGATAGGAAAACATGGACCAAAGGAAGCAGACCATCTTGGTATCTTGCATGCTTTTGAAAAAATAATCTATCATTATTATAACAAAGAGAGTTCTCCAGAATTGAAAAATGTATGTAAGGAAGCCTTGGATAGAAACTTTAAATATTTATCGAATATCCTTGTTCTGGAAAAACTTTTAGTTGATACTCCTTCTGATCTCTTACACCACTTGTTAGACCGCCTCTATAACATTTTATCGAGGCACGATTCTTTACTTCGTTTATTTATCTACTCTGGAGGTCTTAAAAACCTCATGTCTCTTGAGATTCCACCTGGGACTAAACTAATGCAAGACTTTAAGAGGCTCAAGGAGTGTTTCTCTCAGGAAATGGTGCGAGCTTATGAGATGAATTTTCCTCCAAAATGGGATGAACAAATAGAAAACCTATCTGAAGTAGAAATAGCAAGCCGTATTCAAGATCTGATTAAACTAGTTGAGAATATGGAGAAAAGAAAAGCACACCGAGAGAAGAAAGGCGTTGCAACTTCGGATGAGTGTAAGAAGAAAACTCTTTTCAAGTCAGAAAAAAACAAAAAACGTAAGTGTACATGTTGTGCGATAGTACCACAGGCCAAAGTTACACTTGGAGGAGAAAAAGTGGATGAATCGAAGGATGAGCAAAATGAAACTGACGAAGAACACATTATTAAGGCAAAGACAAACGAAAACAAGAAAATTGGAAACAAACGATCGAGGAAGAAATAATCTCAAGAAAAATTCAAAAGCAAGTAATGCTTATATAGCCAGTAACATAAAATCTTCAAAATGTGTCGATATTCTTATGTCTCAGTGTTCTCCAAACGAATTCAGATTCAATGAAAGTTTACTCTTGGGAATCACATGTTATGAGATATGTGTGAGATCAGTGAGACACAACCTAAACTCAGCATTACTGCTATTACTCATAATACTTTCCTGTCCAGCCTCTCTTGGTCAATTCTTGCACTTTTCCGATATCGATGGTGTTAGATTGCATGCCCATGGAGTCTATCATGGTATTCCTTCTCTTATAAGGTCATGGTTCTTCATCTACCTTTTTTCAATTACCTTCATGAGAGGCTGGTAGATATGTTGACTCTTTTGAGGAACGCTCTGTATTGCCATCGTGTATTGTACTGTACTAAAATCTGTAAGTAGTTGTTGTGATTCAGTACAGAAGTGCGGTTTAGTGGCTGCTCCTCTTATTGCCAGACAAGATCTCAATTGCCCCTGTAAAACGGATAACCCAGAAACTGTATATATTCAAACTTTTTAACCCGTTGTTTACTGAATTATTACTTTTACTGATATGTGGATTTAGATATACAAACATGCATGAAACCATATATGTGCGAAGTGTTAGTAATTTGGGTCAAAATATAATTTGGGACTTGAAAGTCCCAACAGGAATGACGAGAATATCTTCAAGATTCATACAAATAACACACTACTTCAATTTGATGGTGGCTAAAAAGGAAGAACAAAGTAACTTTCAACTGACGGTGTTGTTTGCCTCCATGGCAAAACGGTTAGCATTTTGTCAATTGGTCCAAGGGGTCCCGCGTTCAATTTCCGACCAGGATGGGGACTTTTAACTTCCACTTCCTCTGGCTTGAGGGCTGAACGTTTGTGCAGACTTGGTCATTAGGCTTCATATAGGTATGGCCCTCTCCTCGCGGACGCGCAGGTCACCACAGAGCGCCAACTCGAAAGACCTTCACCAGGTCTCTCCTTTGTCGACACGTCATTTTGTAGCGATTTGCATTATATCGCACCGACACGGATAGGTCTTATGAGGGCGGTTATTATTATTATTATTATTATTATTATTATTATTATTATTATTACTATTATTATTATTATTATTATTATTATTATTATTATTATTATTATTATTTTGACTGGAATTATCAGTACTAGTGACTGTAGCAGTAATTATGTAGCCTTGTTTCAGCAGATGAGTGTTTAAATATAGACTACCATTTTTACGAAGTCTGGAGTAAAGATCCTTTCCTAAATTTCAGCATTATAGATCTCTACAGAAACTGCTTCCTGCAATATGTTATGGAAGGATATATCTTATCCAGACCTAGGATTTATTTGACGTTTCGATAGATGTTTCCAAGCTTAAAACGATTGACTTTGTTTCCGTGTGATGTTAACACGCGGCAGCCACATCAAATGAAAGAATCACTCGCGAATGTAAAGCTTATTTGGGAATCCAAGATCTCAAACAGAGCATTAAAGGACAGATTTATGAACACGAAAACGAAGAGTCCGGATTAGCGATGAAAATATTGAATTATCCCGCACTTACCTAATTGAGAAGTGGTATGAGAAACGGCACAAGTGCCAAGTGACACCGACACATTCTTCAGGAAATAAAAAAGTATCTCAAATGTTACGTAATGCTTAATTGCTTTTGAAACATACCTCTCTGGATCCTGTACATTAAAATAACAATACGGAAAACTGTAATGCGTTTCGATTTGGGTCCAAAATTAAAATTAAATAGATAAATAAATTATAATTAAATACATTAAACAAAGACCTATGATATATTTCATCCATAAAACCAAGAATAGACATCAGATCTTTGTTTGATTCACCAGACGTGTTATGTCTTGCACTTTGTAACTTTTCTTGAATATTGATATCCCGTTCTTCTTCTATTTCTTTGAGGCTTTTCTTGTAGAATTTTGGTAGCATTACTCACCCTTATTGAAGTTAGTTTAGTAATCTGGGTGCCGAATTCATAGACAGCACTTATACATAAATGCCCCTTATAAGCCAAGTTTCATTTCATATTACCTACATAAGTGTCCCACTTATTGCTATAAGTTGACCTCCCACACGCACTTAAGTGGCTCACTTATGTTGCAGCAAGATGCAGGATATTGATTTTGCTGAATATGTTGCATTTCATTCACAGAATGATTTCCATGAACACAGTAGAGATGGAAAATCCTGTTGAAATGTAATGTGACCAACAATTTAAAGAAGGTTTCGTTGTAGTAAAGTGAGAGTTACGAATATTATTGTTCCTTTGATTGAGAGAGTGAACAGAACCTCTAGAGGACTCACTATCTCACCATTAATGAAGATATTGTTTTGAGATTTTAGCCACCTCTTAATTTCAGGTTATTATTATCGTCACCATCATCATTACCGGTATTTCGCTTAATTAATTGGAAACGTGTTACAAGTTGATAAGTTATCAAGACTGTAGGCTTATGGAATTGTAAAGAACTGTACTGAGTTATAAGAAAAATGAACGTGTTGCACAGCCACCATTTATTTTAAGGTTGATTTGTGCTAATTATATCAGGTTAGTCAACCAATCGTTTGCCGGATTATATCAGAAGTTTCTGAAATTATGGCATTGCACATCAAAACATACCATTTGTATTTTATTGGGGGAAGTAATTAGCCTTATTACAAAGTAACGGCTACGGATATACTTGCCAAATCATTAAAAGCGTTGTCCGACTCGTTGGCTGAATGGTCAGCGTACTGGCCTTCGGTCCAGCGGGTCCCGGGTTCGATTCCCGGCCGGGTCGGGGATTTTAACCTTAATTGGTTAATTCCAATAGCACGGGGGCTGGGTGTATGTGTTGTCTTCATCATCATTTCATCCTCATCACGACGCGCAGGTCGCCTACGGGAGTCAACTAGAAAGACCTGCACCTGGCGAGCCGAACCCATTCTGGGATATCCCGGCACTAAAAGCCATACGATATTTCATTTCATTAAAAGCGTTGTAAGGCTAGATATTCTACATTTGGATGAATATTTGTATATGTTCGAGTACCTGGATAAGTATAAACATATTATGAAGAAATTTAGACCCTGGGCATTTTCGTAGTTTGCATTGTCCACAACAAGATTTTCCCACGTCATTCATATTCTGATGAGAAACTGCGTCGGTCTTCTTCTATATTATGCGCAAGTTCTTGCAGGTGCCGTGTCAGCTCGCTGTTTTGTTATCTATTCTGATAACCAAATAAATATAGATGATATTTTAACCTCAAAAATTACGCGCGGTTGCGCGATGTCCTTCGATTAACAAAACACAATAGATCATCCCACTATTCGGTAGCCAGAACTCCCAGGAAGCATGAGTATAATATACAGCATTGCCAGATCTCCAGTGATACTTAATGTATCAATGAGTGTACGGTACTCTGTAAGTGCTGTCTATGAAACGTAAACTCATATAAGTGAATACTTATTATAAGTGATCCCTTATTACTTAAGGGTTCCACTTATGTGTAAGTGCTGACTATGAATTCGGCCCTGGAGCTTTGATCAGCAGCACCCATCTCAACAATGTTCTTTCGTTGCATGTTAAGGACTGTGAGGGATTTTTCGATGCGGCTGGCCTGACCATTTCCTGGTTCTCTTCATGAACCATGGCTTTTTGACTACGTCGAAATCCCTATCACATGACATATAGCTGTGGCTTGTAACGAGGAATTTAATACACACAGTATTAAAATATCTTTATACAGCGAGGTAGATAGCAGCCATCGGTACCATTCTGTTTGTACCCACGTGGTTGTCGCACCAAACATCCAGCTCATTCTTTGCTATGAATCCAAATTTTAAAGAAAAGAGAAAAGAAGGTATAATCCTATAATCCATATGTTTATATTACCCGACTAAGGAGAGTGGATCCGCGGGAAGAATGTGAACTAGTGCCGTGACGTTTCCGCAGCGCACGGAAATATCGTATAGTCAGGTTCAACGAGCTAGAATAATGTAGAGAGGCGGAAGCGCTGCCAGCTGAGGCTAACTGAACGAATGTCCACTCTGTTTACAGTGGTCACTTTGCAAGGGGGCGTGGCTGTCGAAAGACTAAAAATGTTGAAAATACCCATTTCAGAATCACTGGTGCAAAATTAATGACCGTTAGCTCGTTTGTCCGGTTAGATGATATGTTGCCTCAACACTTACATTGAGACGTTCTTGGACATGCTGTGTTTGTTCGGGAAACTTGAGAATTTTGAGAATGATTTAGCTAAACCCCTGTGAATCTGTTTAATTGGAAGATCAGGCATATGATAAGTATATGTAGTGTTTGAATAAAGAAGAAGAATAAAACGGGTACCGTACTTTTTTTTCTGTCCTAACAGTCCCGTTCATTCCTGTTATTGGCTAGTGATAAAACGCAAACCGAATAAATTAATACGAAATACGATCACAAACAGACTAGGAATAATTATGGGCCGATTACCTTAGGTGTTAGGGCGCTTTAAACAACAAGCATCATCATCAAGCAACAAGCACGAAATAATTATTTCACAATTTTTACTTTAAACTCGTAACCGCGATCACTTACAACCCACGCCTTAAGGTCTGAGTATTGTAGTCGCTATTGGTTAGTGCTCCAGTTGTTTTCCTTGGTTGACTGTACTGCGATGAGTCATAGTCGTTACTAGTGGCGCTGTGCTGTGCAGGACTTCACTCGCCTTGGTCGAGTAGTACCGCCGAAGCGAGTACATGTAGGTGGGGAATCTGTTACGTATATAGTGCAATCTTTAGAAATTAGTCATAACTAGGGCTCGGAAGTTGAGGAAAAGTCCTTTTTCTTCTTGAGTGTCCGAAAACGAGGTCAAATAAAATATTTGTCCATTCTGGGTCATTGTAGGCCAGAAAAGGTTGGATTTTATTTGTGCTTTTTGCCTCTTTTGGCGTTTTTTGCTTATAGGTCGATTTCTTTGCCTTTTCTAGGTCTTAACGGCTTTTTTTCAACTTCACTTTCTTTCAGGGGCGTAGCCAAGGGGGTTACTAGGGGTTAGAAATCCCCATGGAATTTTTACAAAAGAAAATAAATAGAAACTGAAAATAAACAAATGAAAGCTGACTGACATAGGAATATTCATAGAGACAAAATTGTAAAACCAACAGATGTATTGAATCTATTTTCTAAGAAGACTCTAAAGTTGGATTTTAGATTGTAATCTGAACATACCATTCGCCGTAAAACTATTTACTTTGATTGTATTGCTCTTGTTCTGTATTTTAATGTAAGATTTTATAATGCATTGGTACTGCAATCTGAATATCAACATAATTTCCTTATATCAGTGTCATTATGACACTCGTGTATGCGCTTACCATACACGCACAAGTACCTTCATTATGTTCTATCAACACCTCCCCCCTCCGGTTTTGGTTACAAAATGGGAGTGGGCATCCGTCAATTCTGGCTATGCTACTGCCTTCTTTCGACTACATTTGTACTGCCCATTATCAATTCGAATCGTCATTACTTCATCCACCATCTCTTAAACATCTTTTCTGTAGTAACAGAGAAAACGAAATGAAATTTTAAAAATGAAACCAATGCTGAAAAATTAGGGGGATCGAATGTAAGTGAAATATTGAAAGTATAGATATATGATGCGAATGTTTTTGAAGAGGAAGATCTCACTTGCTTCAAGTATGAACCCTTAACATCCGTTGATGAGGAGGGATGTTTCTCAATGTTCTGCAACGTGCTGTCTCAAAACCGACGATCTTTTACATCTAAGAACCTGGAGACGACTATTGTGATATAATGCAAGCCAACAGAGGTAATGTTTCCGAATTCCAATTTCTGTAACCCTACTATGGTTAAGCTAAATATGACTCAAGAAAAAAACCGTGGCGCAACAGCCCCAAAGGGCCATGCTCTACCAAGCGACCGCTGCTCAGCCCGAAGGCCTACAGATTACGAGGTGTCATGTGGTCAGCATGGCGTATCCTCTCGGCCGCTATTCTTGGCTTTCTAGACTGGGGTTGCTATCTCACAGTCAGGTAGCTCCTCAATTGTAATCGTTATATTTTCTACCTCTCTCAAATTTTAAGTTTTCTTTTTACGGGGCACGAATCACGGGGTCCAACTCACGCTCAAGCTCCCGCGAAAAATATCTATAGTTCAAACACGCACATTAATCCCTTAACTCAAAATACTGCAAATACGAAAACTACAACCAACCATCAATGATCAGCATTTAGGGATGTCGCATAGGTGGCAGAATCCATATCAGTTGTTTACATAGCTTTCTTAAATGTTTTCATAGTCACTATACAAAAGAAAAATCTTTATGTTATCCTACTTTTCAGTACAAAAGTGTCCATCTTTTAGATGGGACAATGTCTAACTAGATATATTTCGGTTTATCTAAAAGCCATCTAAAAGCTTAAAATGTTACATATATACGGTACACTAACAAATAAATCACTGAGAAAATTGTGTAGAATTAAAAGATGATCACGATTGACGCAGACATGTGTTGATGTTGAGGTGAAAAGTCTTCTCGTATATGTCTGCAATTTGGCAGTAAGCACATAAGACCAGTTGTACTTATTGAAAATATATTTACACTGTTCTATCACGGTGGTAAGTGTGCGTTTCTGTTTATGACATGAGTCATAAGTCAATGTATGTTATTAAACATGTAAGGAATGAAAGTTTCATTTCATCAGAACCATAATGGACTAGCACTTTCATTTCTGGTATATGTACCTTTTATGGGATGCTGTAAATTAATTTTAGAAACTGGATTGTGCCATCAGAAATATCCACACCTTGACTTTTAATGGCCCAAGTTAGTTGAACTGGAGGTTGTCTCTTGCATGGAATTGGTAATTAGCATGGGGGTTTATAATACTGTTAAATTTTTAAATATATCAGAGCATCGCCCTCTACTATGACTGCGCTAATGCACCTTCCCAATACAGCAATATGAGCGCTATGTGCCTAGTTCCCATTTTTACCACCGAGCGCTGCTTCTCTGGAATTGAAACATGATTGTTCATTACAGCACACGTAAGTGCTTTGTATATTTCTGTTCAAATATATAGTCAATCACTCAATAAACATATTTGAATCACACCTTACACCTTAGTATAGAAATTCAGTGAAGAACGTACCCCTTTACTGCGGAAAAACCGTGCAAAATAATGTTAACGGTAAGTAGTAAATACTGTAGAAAGTAAATAATTTCACACACTTTTCTGTTTAAGTGTTTCGCGTTCTCACGTTCAAATCTTACAAAGATCTATGTTATTTATGTGGCTATGTTCTTTAAGAATACAGGAATAGCACACTCGCAAATAACTTCACTCAATAACTATGAATGTCCGATTCCAGGACAACTGAAGTGAACAGGATTTTTATGCACAAATGGTTGTGCTTTCAATACAAAATAATGAATAACTTTCAAAATCCACAGTTGCAAATCAGATAGGTACTGCAGCCTGCTGTTCTAATCTCTTTTATAAATCAAGTCCATTAGCACTGTTGAACACCTTGGTCTTGTCAAAAGAATTAAGCATCTTGTCCGGCTGCAATGTTGCTACATTTGTGCTACTGACACCTGTGTCGAATCAACTTTTTATCGATAACATGTATTTGACAGTGGTACCTGCATTAAAAAATCGTGCACATCTGTATACGAATGGTCTTTTATATATTCTAGGGCTGTTATTAACAAAAATATCTTTCTCGCGCCGTACATTCATTTTCTTAAACTTAGACGGCTCGATGTTTTTGCATTTAAGAAAAATGAACCGGTTTCACAGTTTCATTTGATTGCATCTGATACAGTTTCTTGATAAAATCACCATTTATATCCTGGGAACCATCAAATATAGATTTTTTTGAGTAAATAATTCCTTACTTTTCTGAATGTGCCATTTGTTGAAGCAAGAAGAGGCATTTCACAATCAACAGGATGAAAGATCTTCGGTTTAATGTGTTTTGAAGAAGACATTCTTCGTATCCTGCTAACATTAAGCTTATGATTATCACTCACAACGCGCAACATGAAAAATCCGCAAGCTTCGACTTCCTCTATTGTTTTGAGTGTTAAACTACGTAGCTCTGTACCTAAAAGTCTCGTAAAGAAGAAAAACCCTGCCGTAACCTTTAGTTAGTAGCCACAGCAGAAATTATAAAACAGAAAAGGTTATTGACTAGGGTAATTCGATTTATACTTTCGCTTGCATGACAGTCATCTTGAGTAGTTTTTATTCGCTCAACATAGAATGAGGTATCTCACTGTTGAAAGAAGGTGTTGAGTTTCTTGTCATATAACATCTGCTGTTCGATGGACTACCAACAATCAGAATCTCTCCGCTTCATTTAGGCACTGACTTTCTGCTAAGAGGCGCTCCTTTACTAAGGCCCCATTCAGAATGCAAACGTAACCTTAAACTTAACGACGTAACGTAACCGTAAAATTAACGTAAAATTTGTAGTGTTCACAATGGAGGAAAGTAACATGGACGTAGAGTACACAGCAGCCAATCAAAACACTGCCATGTTATTCAACATGGAAGTCGGGTTTTAGGCTATCTCACAGTTTTATATTTTAATATCTCGATAGAATCAAACAACATGGTGGCGGAATTCATATTACTTCAGACATCTCTTGCTTTACTCCTGGGAGCTACTTTATGTACATGAAAAGGCGAACTAAACAACGGTGCAGAAAATGGGTTCATCCTTTGAATCAAAGAAGGTTATTTCAGAGCGATTTCGGTAATCTACTGTAAGAAATAACCCTCATCAGTTCGTTTAGTACATGCGGATGAAACCTGAACTGTTTGACACTATGTTACGATTTGATTACCCTTTCCTAATAAAAAGAAGTGTAAGGTCTTCTTTACCGACATCTATGCGCCTAGTTATCACACTCCCATGAGATGTTTGGATGTTATCGTTTTCGTAAACTAGTAGTCCCTCATAATGTTAAGATATATATACCAGGTGGCTCACGGACGCCGTACTTTCTACTTATAAATGTCCCGCATGCATAAGTGATGTGTGGGGTGTATACCAACTGATTTTAACAGGGGAACTACTGCCAGCGGGCAGGTTACGTCAGAATATGAAGAGATAAGAAAGAGAGTCACACTCGCAGCATGTTACTCAGCGCTGCCGGTCGAATGCACCCCTTGCATTAATAAACATCGTTTTCGATCGCATAGTTGTAGGCTGGTGTATGCTACAGCCGCACTATATTTGCTGTCTGCTTATCGGCAGTAGCTAGTGTGATCAGCAGCGGTGAATACACAGACATTATTTTAATCTGTACAATCTGGTCGGAATGCAACAGAAGCTCTAAATAGACGTATGCCTTCTACATACCTACTTCACCGAACAGTATTAGTCTTTGTTTCATACATGCAACTCTTCCATCGAGTGGAATGTCTACACGTGTATAAAAAAATAAATTATTAGATTTCCTTTTCTACACCTTCGGCGTGTCTACAAACAGTAGTGGCGATTAGGGGGTGCGGCGAGGAGGGACAGTCGCCCACCCCTCCACTTTGTGGAGTACACATTACATTTTCATTCCACTTTAGCCAGCTGGAACTAGGAATTATTTAAAAAAGCTGTTTGTACAAACCTTGTTATCTTATCTGCTAATTCCTTCGTTTATTTGCTTTAATTATTAACATAATTATTGACGGAAATACGCACAAAATGCTGTTCGTCACCGCTAACCAATTTGTATAGCACTACGGCAAGTAATGGAGACTTTGCCTGTGCTGTGAGGAAGGGTAGTAGGGGTATATATTGTTTACCGAGGTCGTGGCCACTGAGTTATAATTCACCCACTTGTTTCGCGCATTAATCAGTCTGGCAGTCTCTTTAGTGTCTGTTAGTTTCTTAGTGAGTATTCAAATACTAAATTATTTTTAATTGCATAATCATGCCGTACTTCTATGTAATTATACCGGGCGAGGTAGCGGAGGGGTTACGGGCGTGCAGCTCTGAGTTTGCACTCGGAAGATAGTAGTTTCGAATCCCACTGTCAGCAGCCCTGAAGATGGTTGTCCGTGGTTTCCCATTTTCACACCAGGCAAGTGCTGGGGATGTTCCTTATTTAAGGCCACGGTCGCTTCCTTTCCACGCGTAGCCCTTTTCTGTCTCATCGTCGCCATAAATCCCATCTATGTCGGTGCGACGTAAAGCCAATTGTAAAATAAAATCAGTTGTAATCGTATTTCAACAGGAGCTAATACCAACGTTCCTAAGTTATTTCCTTGTGTTATGTTATTTATTAAGTAAATGCCCCGTAGTATGTTTGTGAGACCTGGTGAAAATTTTATTATACAGCATTGAATCAAAATCTCAAAAAAACTATTATTACGAATAGGCCTAATCCACTGGGCTGATTAATTACATTTACTTATAAAAAAGCATAAGACAAAGGAAATAATTTAGTCCGGTGAATGTAAAGTTGGTATTCTCTCGCGTTGAAATTACAATTAAATATATCTGTTTTTACAATTGACTTTCTATCGCACCGACACGGATAGAACTTATGGGAAGGAAGCAACCGTGGCCTTAATTAAGGTACAGCTTCAGCGTTTGCCTGGTATGAAAATGGGATACCACGGAATACCATCTTCAGTGGTGTCAACAATGGGATTCGAAACCACTATCTCCCGAGTGCAAGATCACAACTGCGCGCCCGTAACCCCACGGCCAGGTCGCCCTGTACAATTACATAGATGTAGGGCATGATTATGCAATTAATAATCATTTAGTATTTGAATACACACTAAGAAACTAACAGGCAATAAAGAGATTGCCAGACTGACGAATGCGCGCGGCAAGCGGGTGAATTATAACTCCGTGGTCACGACCTCGGCAACAATTTGTACCCCTACTACCCTTCCTCACAGCACATGGAACGTCTCCACTACTTGCCGTAGCGCTACACAATAAAGGAAAGATTTAGCATATAAGACAACAAGGCTTGTACAAATAGCTTTTTTAAAATAATCCCTAGTTCCAGCTGGCTAAAATGGAATAAATGTCATATTTACTGTACAAAGTGCGGGTGGGGGCGACTGTCCCTCCTCACCCCAAACCCTAACCGCCGCTACTGTTTGTGGACACGCCAAAGATGCAGTAAATGAAATCGAATAACTTATTAATTTAGACACGTGTAGACGTTCAACTCGATAAGAGATGATTGCATGGAACAAAAACGAATACTGTTCGGCGAAATATGTGTGTGGAAGGCGTACGTCTGTTTGGAGCTTCTGTTGCATTCCGACCAGGTTGTCCAGCTTAAAATAATGTCTACGTATTCACCGCTGCTGATCACACTAGCCATTGCCGATATGCAGACAGCAAATATAGTGCGGCTGTACCATACACCAGCCTAGAACTATGCGGTCGAACATGTTGTTTACGAATGCAAGGGATGCATTCGACCGGCAGCGCTGAGTAACATGCTGCGAGTGTGACTCTGTTTCTTATCTTTTCATATTCTGAAGTAACCTGCCTGCTGGCAGTAGTTCCCTGTTAAAATCAGTTGGTAGACACCCCACGCATCACTTATGCATGCGGGACATTTATAAGTAGAATGTACGGCGTCCGTGAGCCACCTGGTATACATACAGGGATACTGTTTTATCTATGACAGAAATTATCTCTCGTTCGGTCGCCAGCGCTGCGAGCTTGTCTGCCGTCATTTACCATCAGATTTCATTGCTACAGTATACGGTATTTATTTCCACGTATTCTTTTTCGGTACAGCCACTTTGTAATTCTTTTTACTTTTGTCATACATATACATAAATGTTATTTTTAAAGAGAATTACAAGTGTTTTGTTGAAAGACATTGTATCGCGCACAAAATACAATGTTTACGTCTGCTCTGATTGGCTGGTTCTTAAACCTAATGTAAAATTAACCACAAGAGCTTGAGTTTGCAATCCCTTAATTTTACGGACTCCTAGTTAAGTTTACGTCGGCGCTTTGTGAATGGTTCTATTACATAACATGGCCGCTAACTTCTAAGTTAACGTTAATTTTAAGTTTACGTTACGTTACGTTTGCATTGTGAATGGGGCTTAAGAGTGTTATTCCAGTCTCGCAGTTTATATCTCCTACGTAGCATGAAAGTGTGGATTTATTCGATATAGTAAACATATCGTTTCGATGATTTCGAATTGAAATTTGGCGAGAAATCCTTTCTTGAAATTACATTTAGTAGGGATGTCAACGATTTATCGGTTTTTATGAAATACCGATATTTTCCTTTCGATTTATCGATATATCGATATCGAAATTTTGATTCGATTTATCGAATAATATATCGGTTTTTCCATTAATATATCGTTTTTCTTTGAATTATTATTTTCATTAACAACATCCGCACTAGAGAACGCCGATAATTCTGCAAGAGATGGTGCTAGTGAAGGTGGAATTGCAACCTGGAAATATCCAATCTAATCAATACCTTGCTCTGAGCCTCTGGTAGGCCGGACTATAATTCGAATACAAACGGTGGAATATGTAACACAGTTGCCTCCGCATGGCAGTTTACACAGCGCGAAATACGTTCTAGTTCCAGAGTCACCGCTAGACTTCGTGTTAGCCCTCCACCATTTAACAACACAGACTATATGGAAACTGTGAAGGAAAAAGGTAAGTTTAGGTGAGATAAGCCTTAAAATTCATTATAAAAGGCGTTGATTTGTGTATTCAGCTTGTGATGAGTATATGGTTTATATTTAAACGTAAAGTTATGAAAATAGAAGCCTCCGCGAGTCAGGTGGCAGCGCGCCAACTTCTCACCGCTGGGTTTCGTGGTTCAAAACCCGGTCACTCCATATGAGATTTGTGCTGGACCGGTTTTTCTCCGGGTACTCCGGTTTTCCCTGCCATCTTTCATTCCAGCAACACTCTCAAATATCATTTCATTTGTCAGTCATTAATCATTGCCCCAGAGGAATGCGACAGGCTTCGGCAGCCGGGAAATTTCCTATTCTCGCCGCTAGATGGGGCTTAATTCGTTCCATTGCTGACCCGGACAAATGACTCTAAACAGGCTGTGGATTTACATTAAGAAAATGTTTTGTGCATATTGATAAATATACAAGAGCCGAGAGAGTATTTATTGTAAACATTCTATTCACAAGATGTTTATTGCGCGTGATAAACAATGGTTTATTGCTGTGCACCATTCTGCAAAAGTAAACTTCAGAAAGGTAGTGGCATTTATTTCCACGAGCAAATGTGGAACTACGAGAAAAATGGGTCTTAATTATGTCATGTCGCGGTGACGAGAAAAATAGCATGTGACAACCTTCCTCGAAGTCTGTAGTATGTAGTGAACATTTTGAAAGCACGTGTTTTAGCATTTCTACTAAAACTAGTCGCAATCAATGTCAACACTTTTTTTCAGGGTATTTGCATGGCAAGACTAGGTTACGTACTAATACTAAAATGTTTTAATTCCTCCCCTGAAGGAGGAGGCGGGCCTCTTAGATGGTGACGCCGTCTGTGAGGCCGGGAGATTTGTTACGACGAAGGAGATGCTCGGCGATGGTGAGGGGGTTGGCGGCCGTGGCCTATACTAGGAACCCTCCCAGCATTTGCCTTATTGCAGGAGAATGGAAAACCACGTAAAACCATTCTCAGGAAAACCGACAGTGGAGACCAGCCGTGAGGTCCAGCCCTGTCCAGTCTCCCGAATACAGAGACGAAGAGCCACCCTTTCCTCTGCTCGGTTGGCCGGTCGGAGTGCAGAGCTGTTGGACCACGGACCAGCCGTGGCCACTTGTGGGCCGAGACCCACTCTGCATTCATCGACGAAGGCTCTGTGAATACTGCAGTGTTTTAAAATATACTATGAAGTATTTTCATTTTTATTAGGATGTGTACTTTCCGGTTGCAATTATACTACCTGATTCGTATGAGCTCATCTTGAATTACTCGGTGATACATTTATTTTTCTTCATTAAACATCATAGAAACATCACTTTCCTACTCAAAACGCAATGTTTTATATTTGTAATGTGCTTTTATGTGCAAGTTATTATCGGAATGCCAATTGGAATCGTGCTGAGGAATGGAGGGAAAACCTCACATCCAGCGGCGATATTTGAACTGCGGCTACTTTGTCAATTTAGTACTTGAAGAGACCGTGCATGCTGAGGCCTTTACTTATCTTGTAGGCATCGATAACACCTAGGGACGTTCCGATATAATAAATATCGATATTTCATTCGATATCGACATGCCGATATTATCCTACTATCAAAACAAAATAGCGATATATCTCGATATAAAATTATTTCTTTTCCAAAATACAAGGATTTGAAATTATATTGAAGTTCTATAAATCGGGGATCTATTAACAATATGCAACTTGTTTGAAGCCATCAAGAAATATTTAATTTGTTTGTATCTATCTGTACATAATACTGAATGATTATAAATTTTAATTTGTTTGTATATAATTCCGAATTTGATTGATTCCTTACTTTATAAGATAAGGCGGCAGCTAAGAATTTAAGTCTGTTAAAATGTGCAGCATGCTTGAAGCCATCAACAATGTTTTGATTTGTTCGAATCTGCTTCTATGTATTGCTAAATGATTGGAAAATTTCATTTGATTTTATGTCATTCTGAATCTGGTTTGCACGTAAATTTGAATGTTTCAACAAAACAGTTAACCAAGAGACGTAAGCGTGGTAAGACCTCTGTAGTGTAGTGGTTAGTGTGGTTAGCTGCCACCCCCGGAGGCCCGGGTTCGATTCCCGGCTCTGCCACGAAATTTCAAAAGTGGTACGAGGGCTGGAACGGGGTCCACTCAGCCTCGGGAGGTCAAATGAGTAGATGTGGGTTCGATTCCCACCTCAGCCATCCTCGAAGTGGTTTTCCGTGGTTTCCCACTTCTCCTCCAGTCGAATGCCGGAATGGTACCTAACTTAAGGCCACGGCCGCTTCCTTTCCTCTTCCTTGTTTATCCTATCAATGCAATGATAAAACCATAAATACTTGCACGGTAGATGCTGCATCATATTCTTAACTATTTTCAGCCATTTCTACTAATTTACGAGGTTTATATGAACATCAAGCATTACTGACACTACTTCTTTCACTCTAAAAAAGCTATTTATTCAGGATCTATGCCTCGACTGCTGTCTTGTGGCTGCGGGTGAATGAAAATTTGTGTTATGGAAGTATAACCCTAGCAACCGTGCAGGCTAGTGGTCATCTGAAATTAGCAGCCGTTGATGGATAATTTCCATGGATAATTAAACCGCGAATTCCAGTAGCAAGATAAACTCAACCAACCAGTCGCGTGCACAGGCAGAATAAACCAATATTGATATATATGCATTGAGATCTGGTGATGATATTGTAGTTACTCTTGGGTTACGATATATCGATATCGCTTGAATATACCGATATATTATGTGCAATAAATATCGATTATCGAAAATAAGTTTTCAATATATCGAAATATCGATATATCGGTATTTTTTTAAAAAACTGCCATCCCTAACATTTAGCCGTTTATGACGTTGTTGCTCGTTGAGAGGAAATTCATGAAACGAAATCCCACTTCCCGATCTGCTTTTCATCTTACATTAAGGCACACAGCAGTAAACAATAGTATGTACATACACCTTAAGAAGGTTCACGACCAAAGAAACAATCCAAATAAGGTAAACACAGGCTCAAATTACACCAGCACTCTTAGCAGTGATCACCGAGCGTGTCTCGTCAAGCAGACTAATGCCAGCTTCTCAGCACTCCAAGCGCCTGAACTGGTAACTATGCCGTGTTCGCTCGCTTGCATGTGTGGCTGGGCGAATGAGAAGGCGTATTAGCGCAGTTATAGTAAAGGGCGATGATCAGAGTAACCCGAGAGACCTTTTTCTATAAGAAAATCGTTGGTGACCTATGATTAAACCAACATCTTTGCTGAGGTTACTGAAATCGGTTACGTGAACGAATTCGATCCACGAAATATCACTGTAATTTTGTCCCAAATGGAAGATAATAATTGCTTTTACTCAAATAAAGCTGAAACCTGCGTTAAATAAAAAAGTACGAAATATTTTACTTGTAGAGAATAATACGTGTACATACTTTACTACCTTTCAACTATTTTTTCTGCTACGTCGCAGCGCTTCCGTACGTGTTTAGCTTGTCCAACACTTTCGTGTGTGATGCCTTTGCTCACTGAAGTTGTTTGGATTAATTAAGTGTTGTTTCTTCATGTTGCTCAATCTTTTTATGCCCTAACTCATTCATTATTATTGATCCAGGGATTATGTTATTTTCCTTTCAACAAAAAGTAATATTTATTGGTCCAGGGATTATGCTATATTGCTGTTTGAACTGCCCGCGCTAGTCATATGGATAAAGAGAATAAGAATTCACAGACATAGCACTCCCATTCGGTGATGCTAGCCCTGTACCTCAAGAAAGAAACAAAAGTCGGCATGAGCAGCGGAATGCAACACAGGGGAGTCGCGGCTAAGGCCCGAAGTAATACGTGTATTATACGCGCACTTTTTCTTGAGCCCGGAGCTCCCTAGTGCTGAATCGGTAGACCTCGGTTATCTTCGACATCCATATCGGCAACCTTTGAAACACAAACTATGAATCGCTTATTCATCGCTATGCGACATCTGGCGTACACTTTACAAACTAGTACAGTTGTTGCACGGCCGACTGGATCCCTCGCTGCGCTCCTTATACCGGCCTTGACAATCGCTTGTGAAGCCCAGCATAAAGCTGTAATTGGAAAGTTTCACCGTAATGCCGCTGGAGCGCTGGCCTACTACCCACTGACAGGAAGCTGTATACCGCAAATTGCCGCATTTCCATAGTTTTGCTGTCGTAAATGTTGGCAATGTGTTCGCAATGAGGTGCTTGTTGGCTGGATATTGAGATCTGAGAGTTATGCTCTAGTGAGTTTACTTTTTATTGTGTAGTGTGGTGATTATATTTTTTAAATTGTGTTTACAAATCTTGGAATTTATGACATTCTTGTGCACCTTTTCGTACTTCGGGCAGAAATTGTATGGAAACAAGAACAAAGTGATTTCTCGCTGTAACTTCGTCCTGAACAAGGGTTTTAATTTATGCGCTAATTTGTTTTTTAATGGTGTGGTGATATGCTTTTCTTTAACTGTGTTAGCATATATTCGAATATATATTGATGTGTGCCTTTTTTGTATTCCGAACAGGAAAAAAGAGCAAAGGGACACTATCATTTCACGAATTCTCTGTTGACCAGGACAAAACTACGGAGTGGCTAAAAGCAGGTACCACTCTCATCTTAGTTTTCCGTTTCTATTTCGGGTATTTACCTTCTTTCTTTCTTTCTTACTCTGTTTACCCTCCAGGGTTGGCTTTTCTCTCGGACTCAGTGAGGGATCCCACCTCTACCACTCAAGGGTAGTGTCCTGGAGCGTGAGACTGCGGGTCGGGGAATACAACTGGGAAGGATGACCAGTACCTTGCAAAGGCGGCGCAGCTTCTATGCTGAACAGGGGCCTTGTGTTGGGGATGGGGAGATTGGAAGGCATAGACAAGGAAGAAGGAAGGAAGCAGGCGTGGCCTTAAGTTAGTTACCATCCCGGCATTTGCTTGGAGGAGAAGTGGGAAACTATAGAAAACCACTTCGAGGATGTCTGAGGTGGGAATCGATACCCCACTCTACACAGTTGACGTCCTAAGGCTGAGTGTACCCCGTTCCAGCCTTCGTACCACTTTTGAAATTTCGTGGCAGGGCCAGGAATCGAACCAGGACCTCCGCAAGTGGCAACTAATCGCGCAAATCATTTATTTTTACCCACGAATTTTCTTTCATAGAATAATCCTTTAGGATGTGTCGTATTTGCCATATGACAGCAACACAACACATTTTTATCCAAGATAATCTGAACTTCAACATTTAAACATTGACAAGTAAGAATCACTACTGCTATGACGGTAAGGCCAACGTATGAAGTGTTGTTACCTGAACAATGGGGCCGATGACCGAGATGTTAGGCCCCTTTAGACAACAAGCATCATCATCATCATCATCGAGCAGAGAACAGTTTACAATTTATTTACTCAAAATACTTTTCTCTCACTGAATTTTTATATAAAATTATTCTTATTGTTATTATTTCGCTATGTGTTTTACGTCGCACCGACACAGATAGATATTACGACGCCGGTGGAATAGGAAAGGGCTAGCAGTGGGAAGGAACCGGCCGTGGCCTTAATTAAGGTACAGCCTGATGTGAAAATGGAAAACCCCGGAAAACCATCTTTAGCGTTGCCGACGGTGGGGTTCGAACCCACTACCTCCCGGATGCAAGCTCACAGCTACACGCCGCGCGGCCAACTTTTTCCACCCTACTGCATTTCAAGTAAAAATTATTGTCTGAATTTAGCACGGCCAACTTGCTCGGTATTTAATATTCTAGTGGAAGGTATGAATGAAATGTAATCTGAAACCATATATATTGAAATTAAAATTTAAACATGTTTGAGTCAAAATACTTATGTTATTCATACAACGAATATGCAAAAAGGAAGACTTTTATATTTTGTCCAGCCCCCTTCCTGAGAGCAGCGCTTGAAGAATTTTAAAACTCTAATTAAACAATAACTCTTAATCTCAATATTAACATCAGAAGACAAAAGTATTATGGTTAGTTCTGCTATGTATCTAAATGCCATGATAATAAAAACGATTACTATTATTCCTCACAATTAAGGAACGTCAGTTGGACTACTCCATCCTCCGCAGTTTCATTTTCACGACGTTATTTTGGCACATATCAATGAAAGTAGCCTTTAAGATTAATCATTTTAACAATATTAGTCAATGTAAATACTATTTTATTCCCTAAATTAAGATGCATCGGCTATCAGAGTCAATATCAGAACGTCAGGTGGACTAAGTCATCTCCCCGCAGTTTCATTTCACGACATCATTTTGGCAAATATCAACGAAAGTAACCTTTAGGATTAATCATTTTATCAGCATTAACCTATGTAACATTCTCCATAACTCTAAATTACGATAAATCGGTAATCTAAGTCAATATATTTTCCATAAAGAAGTATGCATTTCAACCGCAAATAGGTCGGCCGCCAGCGCCACGTGTCGAACTGTGTAACTATTCCGATTACAGTGCGTGGACCCGATTGTCAAGGCCGGTAAGGAGCTAGCTAGAGCGACGCATCAAGTCGGCCGTGGTTGTTGTTTACACAGCAAAGCCAAACTATATAATTCATGCTAGTAACAAGATTCGCATTGAGAAATGTTATATAATGTTAAATAATGTATGTGTGACACAATTGTTGACGTAAGATAATAAATGTTTAGAAAATTCATATCGATCGATCATATTATCGATTCAATTCAGATTTCATTTCCATCCAGTTGGCAGTATAACCGGAACTGACAACACTCCCTCCTTGCTCCTCACCCCGAAAAAATCGGGCTCAAGAAAAAGTGCGCATATAGCTGTAGTAGAGACGGCATTTCTTTATTTACCGCAGATTTTACACTTTATTTGATAAAGGCAATTATTATCTTCCATTTGGGACAAGTTTACAGTGACATTTCGTGGATCGGATTCGTTCACATAACCCTGAAATCAACTGAAATTCATTTCCATTGAATTAAAGTTGTAACAGTTGGCAATAGTGCATTCATCAGCTGATAGCTTGTTTATGTGTTGAAACTGATTTGAAGTTGTCAAATTCTTTCATAAGTTTCTCATTACTTCTAACTTGGCAGCTTGCGGGATTGTATATGTTATCCATTTTTCTTTCGCGGCATGTAGGAGGTATAGACGTTGTAGATTGTTTGTTTGCTACGCAAAAGGTAAGGGTTCTGTTTTGCGGATCGTTATCGGTTTCTTTCGTTTTCCGTTGCCTGATGTTGGATGTGTTGAAAAAATATGTTTAATGTTTCTTCGGTGTTAAGCTGTTTTGGTAGGGATTGTAAAACTGCAGTACTTTGTGGTTTTTGACTGATATGTATTATGCCTTTTTTTTTTTTCTTCCAGACTGGTACTTGAGTAGGATTTCACACAATCATGATTCCTGGAAGGGCCTGTTTGCCCGGTGCCGGTAAGTATTGATTACAATTGTTTTTGGAGTTTAATCTTGCCTTACAATGTTATTTTGTTGGAACGTCACCATCTGCTGTCACCCTTAATAACATAATAATGAAATTTGAAAATGATGAAAATATTACGTGAAGTATCCTTTAGAGGAGAGCTTTTCGCCACAATGGATGGTAGATTATGCTGCTATCACCCAACTTCAATTTGCTAATGGCCATAACCCTGGGGGGGGCCTTGATGACACGTACTTTAATGCAGTGGATGGTACAGTTTGCCTCACGACTGAAGTTACTCCAATCCACGATAGCTTTCTCACTGAAACGCTACTCAAGCTTCACCACAGGGTTGAGAGGTTTTGGTGGAAGACACCACAGGACCACAAAGTAACTAGTCTCTTATAATGACAGTTTAGAGTCGTCAAAAAACGTGTTTTGTCTAGTAACAAAAGAACTAAGAGAAAAATAACCATCTGTGAGAGGCACAAACAAAGGAAACCAACAAAGGTAATGAATAAACAATAGGCCTAGACACAGGCAACCTAACAATGTGCTGTTCCATACGTAGTGCACCTAGATGTCTGCGCCAACCAACAGAAGTAATAAGTAAACAGGAGACACAGGGTACCTAACAGTGTGCTGTTTCGTATATACCATTCCTAGATGTCTGCGCTACAAGTGGTGACCATTGGTGTTAATGTTGATCGTCAGATAGTGAAGTTTTGCCGAACCTAATATTCATACATGACTTTTGTCCAAGTGACTTTGTAGCCAATCGAAATATCTACACTAGTGGAATTCGGAGACGTCAGCCAAGTGAGATACCTACGCGGTTTGGATCACATAGCTGTGATCTTGCATTTGTGAGATAGTGGATCTGAACCACACTGCCAGTAGTTTTTAAGATGATTTTCTGTGGTTTCCCATTTTTATGCCAGGCAAATACTGGGGCTGCACTTTAATTAAGGCCACGGGCCACTTGCTTCCGTTTCCTAGCCTTTTGCTATCGAATCGTTGTCAATAGACTTAACTGAGTCAGTGCAATGTTAAACTGCTTGCAAAAAATAATTGATGTGAGGCAGCATATATCATGTTTATTCATTTAGCTAACCAACCTCCCCCTGTGGTTGGGGATGATAAAATACATGCAGATATTTCCTGCCTGTCGTAAGAGCTACTCTCAACTTGGGAGTAGGTTGGTGACCATGGGGCCCTTAGCTTAGCCTGGCATTGCTTCTGCTTACTAGTGCCATTTTCCTCACTTTCATTGTTCGTATCTGACCTGCCCTGGGCAACTCTTGTTACTAGCTTTTCACCAAGGTGGTTGGCTGTGCTTCGAATTCGAAGCAAACACATGGGATATTTGTAATGAGAAGTCACATCTCTGTGGTTTGGATTCCATGTAAAACTGGTGGTCCCTTGGCTGTGATCATGGTATCAACAGACATGTAAAACTAAAAGATTTTGTTTGTTAATTGTTTCAGACTAAATTCCATCACATTGTTGTTTAGCAGTGTTTATATGCAAGAGATGTGTGACAGTACATTTATCGATTCATTAAAGGAATCCTTTTCAAGGAAAGTCTGTGAAACTTGAATGTCTCTCAACCCGCAAATACTTGTGTGCTGACTTGTCACGTGAGGACGCAAGCGTGGTCTTAAAGACCACAATTATGCTTAGTTGAAATATCACATTAAAATGGACTGAATATTGATTTGTTGCTTTAAAAAAAAAGTTTCTGTTTTGTTTTAGGATTTTGATGCTTTTGTATTTTTACTGATTGTATTGTTTTTATTTGCCATTACAACACACAACACATAAGCAACATAATAACACAAATTTGATTAATTGGTATACAAACTAATTAACAAATGCTACATTAAACTAACATTTCTGAAATTAAATATATTGAAAAAAAAAAACTGCATAAAACTCAAATTTCTGAAATTAAAATGGACATAAGGAATGAAGTATATTGAAAAAAAAAAAATGCTGAAAAACTAAAATTTTCATTTTCATTTTGATGCCCAGCGAATGCATGCCAGTAATGCGCGATACTCCATGTAGTCTCTGCAAAATACTGTAGATAGTCTTTCAGAAACTGCCTTCCGTTCATCCTGTCGACTTTACTTCGGAGAATCACGCAACTGTTTATGCCACCAATATTTAGAAGACAATAGAAAAGAGCTAATGACGAACGATTGTTGATTTTTGAAACAGATTATTTAGGCCTACCTTTTAACTCGTACCGAGCTCGATAGCTGCAGTTGCTTAAGTGCGGCCAGTATCCAGTATTCGGGAGATAGTAGGTTCGAACCCCACTGTCGGCAGCCCTGAAAATGGTTTTCCGTGGTTTCCCATTTTCACACCAGGCAAATGCTGGGGCTGTACCTTAATTAAGGCCACGGCCGATTCCTTCCCACTCCTAGACCTTTCCTGTCCCATCCTCGCCATAAGACCTGTCTGTGTTGGTGCGACGTAAAGCAACTAGCAAAAAAAAAAAAAAAAACGAAAAAAAAAAACAACTTTTAACTCGTCAACGACACATACTCTACCTTTCGTAAGGTTATAAAATATCAACATATCTGGTTTATTGGCATCTCCTGATGAGGGGTCAATTGCGTCTTCCATGCATAGACGAGTACAATAAGACAACATCGTTCTTTTTGGGGTTGTATGATAGTAAAACTCCTTCTTGGCCAAAACCAAACTTTTCTGGTCTCTTCTTTGTTTCGACAAAGATCTGTAGAATTTCCCCGTTTATTTTTCCTGACAGTACTGACCAATATAAGTTGGTGATTCATCAGCAGGCTCTGAGCAAGAGGAATGGATGTGTACCAGTTGTCTATGGTGACATTTCTCCGCTTTGTGAAATTGGTTCCACCAGCCTCTCAACGACGCTTTGAGCACTGTTACTCACTAAACACTGTCCATCAGGTTGCTTGCCTGTGTATACTTCCATGTTGCAAGTATAATATGTTCTTACATCTGCAAGGGCATAGATCTTTATGCCGTACTTCGCAGGCTTGTTAGCAATATGCGTTAAAATTGACACCGTACCTGAAACCCCTCAAGCATCTCATCTATAGTGACATATTCCCCAAGCGAATAATTACTTTTGCAGCTGGCAACAAAACCTTCAAATATTTCTCGTATCGCAGCAAGTTTATCTTCTTTCCTCCTTTCGTTTGTGGTATGGATGTCATCAAAACGAACAGCTTGCAGAAGGAATTAGAATCTTTTCCAACTCACGGAAGTACAGAATAGTTCTACACCAGTTCCGTCAATTGCCCCTAATTCTCTCAAATTATTCTGGGAAGATTTTAGTACCCCAGCTAAGTACAAAATTCCAATGACCGCTTTGATCTCTGCTCTGTTAGTATCGACAGCATCCCTGTCCTTTTTATAATTTTCTCTTGCTCGTGCAATCCAAATATTGGTGTACGTAACAATCTGGTCCAGTACGCCCTCTGGAAAAAAAGAACATCCAGGATTCCAAAGGTGAGGTGACATTTCTGACTTGGTTCATTGGTCCAGGCAGGTGGGTAACAATATTACGCCGTCTGGTAGTCCCGCGGCCATTGTTTGCTCTGCAGTGCATTTCCCAAACTGCAGCCATATCTCTTCTGGAGGGTCAAAATGTTGAGGTGATTCACATTCATCTTCAAGAGTCAGCAGATTCCTCAATGTCAGTGTTGTGGTCACTATTCTTTACAACATCTACATCATCTGCCTCTTCCTTCGAATACGAGTCTTCATCACTTTTATTTTCCTCATCACTGAACAGATTTCTTTTCACTGCACCTAGTTCCCTCTGTAATTGTTCATTATATAACTCCTCTATTTCAACACTTTCAAGCAACTTGAGAATGTTTCCGTGTTCAGTTGAGTTCATCTTGGTAACACAAATTAAAGCACATGAGCACTCGTGCATGGTCCAAAAGACTTCACCATTCATTACGGGAGAGCGTGTGTGGTCTAAAGCGCCACAGTGTAACAGTCTTCACTCCAGACAAGACTCCTGGTGACTGCGTGACTGCTGTGATTTGCTTGGTAGTACCCCCACCGTGGATATCAGAGGGGGCAATTGGTCTGCCAACTCCTGGTGACTCCTGGTGACTGCGTGACTGCTTTGATTTGCTTGGTAGTACACCCACCGTGGATATCATAGAGGGGGCAATTGGTCTGCCAACTGCACAGCCAATGGCAGAGTAAAAGAGCCAGCATGTGGTCTTTTCCCCGCCACGCAAGTTACTGCGGGTTAAAATCTATTAAACTGAAGAGATGTTAACTCATTGGCATTCTTCGATACCTTTTAGTATCGACATGGAGTTCATATGTTCTCTCGATAGTTACCACTCATTAGCGTTGGAAATTTATGTCCTTCAAAATATGTTGTTCACTGCGGCATTTCATAACACGAACTATTCACTACATTTGTCCCCTTTGCAAGTCTGTAGGAAGAACTGAGTTATGTGTTAAAAATCTAGTATTAAATTCTGTATACAATACTTAAAAATATATTTCCGTATATTAATTTCTTTTATACAAGGTCAGGAAGGTTCTCGATATAATCTTCTACCCTGTAATACCATGCACTAAATCCCTTAAGGTAAATGTACCATTAGACGACACCCATGCCTAGCAATACCAATAGGTGACACTCAGTTTAAACGTTGTAACACTAAGGAATTTCCACATTCCCAGCGGGTAGTGCAAGTACTGGTAACATTGGTGACCCTTACTTGACTACCTGAACTGATCCTTGGGATCAGTGGTATGTTTGTGTTCATGAAAACAGATCTTTGAAAGACTTGTAAATGTATGACTCAGTATTTTCCTTCTTCTAAACAGATTCCTTAAGAGGTAAGTTGGAAGTTTGTCTTATACTACTTGTTTTATGTAGGAAGGTGAAGTTTCTTACTGTATAATGGGTTGCAGGGTTCTAGGCTTTATTTATTTGCTTTAGTTGAAAAGATTAATCTTAAATTGCATATGTTATTATGGGTGTCATCTATTGGACTTACTGAACCCCATTGGCCCAATGGTTGACAGAATGATGTGTCAGGCATTAGGATTTTGTTCTGCAAGGGAGTTGGCTATGTTATAAGAGTTACTTTTTATCATACATGGTAAACAATGTTAATTTCATTATAATTTGACGTCCAGAACCAGTAGTTGACAGGGGGTGTTAGCCATTGGTGTCCAAGTTGTCAGATATTGGCTCCTTGATTCGTTTTACAATTTCTTTTCAACTTTTTAATCCCTCGGCTAGATTCAAAATTAAAAAAAAAAAAAATATATTCACAAGAGACCATGGCTGGTGCAATAGAAGTGAGAAATGAGAGTTCTATGAGGGTTGCGGCCAAGGGAATTCCTAGGGTAACACTAATGTACTGTATAAGGTCATTTGATTTCATTGTTTGTGTGGCTTGAATTTTTAAAACTTTGAAGACTGATTTCATTGCATTTTTACTCCAAAGACTGATCTCATAGCTATTTTAAATTGAAGACTGATTCCATTGCCTTTTTTAACTTTAAAAATCTGATTTCATTCTTTTATTTTTACCGAGCTTGATAGCTGCAGTCGCTTAAGTGCGGCCAGTATCCAGTATTTGGGAGATAGTAGGTTCGAACCCCACTGTCGGCAGCCCTGAAAATGGTTTTCCGTGGTTTCCCATTTTCACACCAGGCAAATGCTGGTGCTGTACCTTAATTAAGGCCACAGCCACTTCCTTCCCACTCCTAGCCCTTTCCTGTCCCATCGTCGCCGTAAGACCTATCTGTGTCGGTGCGACGTAAAACAACTAGCAAAAAAAAGAAAATTCTTTTATTTTTACTCTTGGGACTGACTTTTTATATTTTTAAAGTACTGGCAACTGTTTTCCGTGACTAGCACAGTTAGACATGTTCTTCCTTGTAACATTGATCTAGATTAAATGTTTTTGTGTGTTTTAAAATATGTCATCTATTGGGCCAAGACAATTGTCATGGGAATCTTGACTTAAGGGGTGTCATGTAATGCTAAACGTGAGAATAAATTTAATTATCAGTAATCGAATGAAGAAAATGGAAAACTAAACCCATATTCCAGCAGGGGATAGTCCAGGACACTTAAGCTAGTTTTTTGTTCAATAAAATAGCATTATGTGTAAGCACCGTTCTCATTTTGCCAGTTTTTCCTCTTAACCCACCATTGATTGAGGGGTGAGCGTGGTGTTCACCATTAAAATAATTTTGTTGTAAAAGTCCGGAAGCCGCAGGTAGTGGCGTGTAACTATGAGTGCTGTTCATTGGACTGTCAGGAGTGAGGGGGATTAGTCGGAAGAAGAATTGGACCATGAAGGGAATGTGTTTCAGGACGGTAACAGTTCTTCTGATGAATCTGAGGTAGATGAGGTAAATAATGACCACAACAGCGAAAGTTGACCAGCTGACGCCCACTATCGGCAGCCCTGAAGATGGTGTTCTATGGTTTCCCATTTTCACACCAGGCAAATGCTGGGGCTGTACCTTAATTAAGGCCACGGCCACTTCCTTCCCACTCCTAGCCCTTCCCTGTCCCACCGTCGCCATAAGACCTATCTGACTCGGTGCGATGTAAAGCAACTATCAAAAACAAAAAAAATCCGTCCGGGAGGCTCGACGAACGGCGGGTTGACCCTCTACTGCATAGTGTTGCCATCAGGCAACATATAAAGTTTCACCTGTCTAAATGGATGTACATATTGTGGACCGACATAGTTTTATGGCATAACAGATGACAAAACAACCCTACAGCCAAAGGTACTCCTCCCAACCCGTCAGCATCCACGCGTACCAACCACCATTTATTTTATTT
The DNA here is from genome assembly GCF_040414725.1 of Anabrus simplex. NCBI lineage: Eukaryota > Metazoa > Arthropoda > Insecta > Orthoptera > Tettigoniidae > Anabrus > Anabrus simplex. The sequence continues at coordinate 983,334,978 of NC_090265.1, read as the reverse complement.
TCCGTGGGCCCTCCCCATGACATTACCACAGGCTTCAGGAGTACCTCTGGCTCAACCTCAAAGACATTACCAACAAGTATACTTGTTAAAATAATAAAATTTTATTCACAACCATCTATGCAATACATTACAATATACTCATTGGATTATAGTATAATCATGAAGTAGCTTAAATAATGGGAAATGTTTTGTTCGACATAGCGAACATCATCAGCCATTAATGCACAAAGACTAGGTCAGGGCCTTGAGTTTAAAAATGATCAAAATAGTATTCTCATATCAAAAGAGATACCGTGTCGTAATAAAAGTGATCTTTGATGATCAACACAATATAAACAATAGACTTGAGATTGTAACAAAATATGTGCAAATTAAAAACAAGTATTTATCGTGAAATGCATTAACAATAAACAACCTGTAAATTAATAACAATCATGGGATTGTTAAAAGCATGACAGTAGGCATTGTGGACAATAAAATATACATTAGTGCGTGAAGCGTGGATTAAATTAAAAATTGTGAGGATGGAATTCCTTCAAATTGATTAAAAACAAAAGTTAAAGTAGGGTTCGTTGAATCATTGTGTATCCAAGTTGAACCAATCAAGAGGCACATAACAGCAATACAGACTAAGGTTTATGTATGACGTGAACACCAATATTTGTGAATTCCATAGGAGAGGCACAATCTTGATATCACAAGTGTTCAAGTTGAGCTAGTCAATATGCATGTGCTAGCAATAAGACTAGGAAACTATATGTGACGTGGATCACCAAATAGTGGACTCCTTATGAATTAACGACAATCTTAAACGTAGGGGGAGTTCTAGCAATCCTTATGTGAAAGAGAGCAGATTATGGCCCGTATTGGAGTTTAGAATCTGAAAAAGAAAAAAAAAAGGGGGGGAATGAAAGTTGAGTTGATGACGGAAGGTGAAAAGGAAAAATTGAAAAGGAAGCTTACCCCTGGAGCTGGTATGAAGTGTCCGTTAGTGTTGGCTGCGTGAAGCAAATTGGTGAGTAGCCTTATTACTGCTTCTAGTATTGTACGTATGTATACGTAGAGGCGGGGAGTAAGTCATGTGAGGAGGGGGAGTGGGGCGGCTGATGCCTTGGACAGGTCAGATGTACGTGGATGGGATATGGCATGAAGGGATGGTTGAACAGTAGCTGTTGTTACAGAAGAAATGTTTTTAGCGGTTTTATACCTAAAGATATTCATGAAATTATTTATATTGAAAAGAGAAAGTAGTTCTGGAATTTTTTCGATTATTGGACTTTTAGTTTCTAAAGTGTCATTTAAATTTTGATAGCCATTAAAGTGCTGGTCCAAAAATATATAAGTGTTCTTGAACTCTGTCATCAGTTTACTTTTATTAACGTATTTTAAGATTTGAAGATCTTTTTCAATTGTAAAACTGTGACCAGTCTCTTCCATATGGGTGCTCATGGCGGAATACTTATTATGTTTTGAAGCATTGTAATTTTCAAGGTATCTGGTCAAAAAGCTATGTCCAGTCTGTCCAATATAAGAAAACCCGCAATGGGTACATTTAAGTCTATAGATACCAGAGTTCGAGAATTTATTGTAATTAATGTTAACTGTGTTAGAGTTGAAGAATATATTACGGTTCATGTACCGGGTTCTATAAGCAATATTGATATCATATTTCTTTAGTGAGTTAGTGACTTGAAATAACCCTGGGTTCGTATAAGTAAAGGCAGCAAAGTTTGTCTTCTTAGGCTTGTCCAGGATCAACTTGGTTGCAGCTCTTAATTTTATCTTGTTGATGATTTTATTAATTATCACTGGATTATAGCCATTAAGTCTGGTCAAATCCTTGATGATGTAATTTAGTTCTTTCTTATGATTTTCAATTGTAAGCGGGATCTTTAACGCTCTGTAGACAAGACTAAAAATGCAGCCTGTTTATGGGATTGCGGATGTAAGGAATCGTTTCTTACAGTGATGGGGGCACAAGAAGGCTTTCTGTATATTTGAAAAATGAAATTATTCTCTCTTAACGTTTAAATCTAAGAAGTTCAAAGAACCATTGACTTCATCTTCTTTAGTGAACTTGACATCATTGTAAAGTTCATTAAGGGATGCTAGTACACTTTGACTATCATTTTTCTGTGTATCTATAATGACAAAATTGTCCGCCTCCGTAGCGTAACGGTTAGTGTTATTAGCTGCCGTCCTTGGGGGCCCGGGTTCGATTCCCGGTACTGCCAGAAATTTAAGAATGGTAGGAGGGCTGGTATGTGGTTGAAATGGTACATGCAGCTCACCTCCAATGGGGGTGTGCCTGAAAAGAGCTGCACCACCTCGGGATGAGGACACGAGTTTACTTTACTTATGACAAAATTGTCATCTACATATCTTAGGCCTATCCATAATTGAAGACCGTTGATATTATTGATTATTTTGTTATTTTTCTAATCATCCATAAAAATATTAGCTAGAATGCCCGAAATCGGGTCACCCATTGCTAGGCCCTTTCGATGATGTATTCTATTATTGAAGGTGAAATAGTTATTGTTAAGAACAAATTCTAACGAACTGATGAAATGATCTATTTTGCATTTGCTCAGGTTACTATGTTTTAAAAGGTTCGTTTTAATAATCTTGACAGTTTTATTTACCAGAATATTGAAATACATATTGGTAATATCATAAGATATCATTATGTGACTATGCTCAAGATTAAATTTCAATAGTTTTTCACAGAACTCGACAGAATTTCTTATATAAGCTGTGTTATTGAACTTAGTGTTTACTGAGAAAATTATGCAGAAGTTTAGAAACTTTGTAAGAAGGGCTATTCATGTAATTAATAATATGGCGCATAGGTACATCTTTTTTTTATGGATTTATTGGCAGAGCTTTTCCAGTTGGAAGTTTTGGATTCATTATTATAAGTTTCTGATACTCGTGTTCTTATGATAAGAATGGTAGATTCTTCAATAGGTTCTTTAAACTTAATTGGATTTTAGGAATAGGGTCTTGATTAACACGCAAGAGGTCGCACCCGTTTTAAAACGTGAGAGGTCGCGCGAAGGCAAATTGCTCATGCTTAATATTCTAATGAGCTACTTTTTTCCTTTTGCAGTGAATGCTCGGATAAAAATATAAGTATGTACCCTGTTTAACTGCCTTTCAACTGGTACTAACATAATTACCCAGTAACAATATTTTCTCAATGTAAAAAATTAATGAAATTTTTTTGCAAAATCTGGTAAAATTACGTGAGTTTGTAAAGAACGCGAGAGGTCGCACGTGAGCAAATTGCCTCAACGTTTGCATTTTTTACATTTCAGTGAATGATTTGGTCACAATTCAAGATAAAACTACAGCACCACACTTCACTGAAAGTCACCGTAAACCTCATGAACTTTACTTAAGAAACTTTCTTGGAAATGCAGTCATGTAAGAATACACTACACGAGGGGTCGCTCGAAGGCAATTTGTCGCGGCAAATGCGAGAGTGAAAGAAAACTTAAACTACTCCGGAACGCAGCAGGCAATACACTGACGATAATCAACGTTAGGTGGGAGAGAGCGAGGGAAGGGATGAAACGAGCGCCGTAAGCCCTACAGCGGCTAGCAATGAAATTATTAACAAATGTTTAGAAAGTGCGGCAAATTGCTGCAGGTGCGTGTTAATAATAGTGTAACTGCTATTAGCGAAAAAAATTTTGGTTTTCTTGATGTAATCATCTTTTTTTTTTTTTTTTTTTTTTTTTTTGCTAGTTGCTTTACGTCGCACCGACACAGATAGGTCTTATGGCGACGATGGGACAGGAAAGGGCTAGGAGTGGGAAGGAAGCGGCCGTGGCCTTAATTAAGGTACAGCCCCAGCATTTGCCTGGTATGAAAATGGGAAACCACGGAAAACCATTTTCAGGGCTGCCGACAGAGGGGTTCGAACCTACTATCTCCCGAATACTGGATACTGGCCGCAATTAAGCGACTGCAGCTATCGAGCTCGGTGTAATTATCTTTATGTAGTAATACTGTGGTGGGACCTTTCAACATTAAAACCTTCATATCTGGTCCGTATTGAAAGGAGATAACATACAATAGAGGGAAATTTGATTGAGCCACCTTTTTTCAATACATAATATGTTGTTAATATAATCACAACATTTTTTATTCAGTACCGGTTTCGGTGTCCATGGACACAATCATCAGCTGAAACAGGTTGTATGAACAAAGATATACAAGTATGTAGTATATATAATAGACCCTTAGTAATAAGTGACATTCATACAACCTGTTTCAGCCGGTGATGGTGTCCATAGACACTGAAACCGGTACCGAATAAAAAAGGTTGTGATTATATTAACAACATATTATGTTGAAATAATAACATTAAGTTATTTATTAGACCACCTAATCAATACAAAATCGTCTTGGATGATTTACATAAATTTGTTAATTAATAGTGGTACATGTTTCGCCTTCCCTGAAGGCATCATCAGGCATAGTCTTAACCTTAAATTAAAAATAAGCATCTAAATAACATGTAATAATGAAATGAATTTTAAAATCTTGAAGAGATTTGAAGTAAATTAACATTAAAAATAACAATGATGGTTTAAAAAATACAATGTGATGAGATATAATAGTGGAAGTATTAACAAAATTAACATTAGAAGGCTGCTAAAATAAGTGCAATAGATAAAACAACAGATTGTTATACAACAAGTAGTAAGATTGCATAAAAATAAAGTTGATAGTCTGGCGGTTATAATTAGACGATGGCAAAAAATCGTATATAATCAAAGTAAAGAAGAGAGAATAAAAGTCAAAGTTAGTCAAGAGATCCGATGTTAATCATGATCTTGAAGATAAAAGACGAAAGTCAGAGGCATATGGTGAAGTTGTAGAACACGTTGAGGATATGAAGTTGTGGGATAGAAGTTGAAGAACAGTTTCAAATAGGATCTCTATGGACCATCTCAAAATTTGAAGTAATGCTCAAATGTTGTAAATTGTGAGTTTGTAGATATTCTAGTTGAAAAAGCATATAATAGTGGAATCTGTAAAAGGAAGCAAGAAACGTAGAGTTAATTGTGTGAAAAGATATTTGAAAATATTGAAGTAGAATCGTGTGCACTTATCATTTGACGGTGACAAAGATAGCTTGTAACGTTATGAGTTAGAAGTATTTGCAACAGTAGACTTCTTGCTACATGTGTTATAGCTGAAGGTTTGTGCTGGAGGGGGATCTGTGTATCGAAGAAAGGTGGGACTTTTATCAGCTTTAGTGACAATTATATTATTATTCATTTTATTTCTTACGTCATGTATTTGTTTGCTGAGGGTCGGATTAGAGGTAGTTTTTAGTTCATTCGTCAGAGAGGGGAGCATCTTCTTTATCTCATATTTAATTAATGGTTATGAATTTCATGTTTTTGGTCCGTATTGAACTGAGAATAATATATAAGTAATAATAATAACAACGTAAACGTTTCCACCTTTTCAATACTAAAATATATTCACAAAATTATAAATTACATGGTACTAGTTTCGACCCATCTAGGGGTCATCATCAGCCGTATTGGAGCAAAGATCACTTTTGGCGAAATCCTAAGGAAATGTTATTTTAAGGAATAACAAGTGAAATGAGATGTTATTATGGTAATAGTTAATAATACAAGGAATATACATACTAAGAGGTTTTTAACAAAGAATAAAGTATAAATGGGGTGTTGTAAAAATTATAATCATGGAAATCAGTAAGTTCTTGTATTGAAATGACATATATAAAATTATATATGGCTTAGGAAGAGGGCTTAAGGTGGGGCTGAAGGGTGTGGGGGAAAGTGTAATTGTCTTGGAAAAGTACCTTTGATTAAATTTAGGATTGAGTTTAGGTTGGCTGCATTATTGTTTCTGAGGAAAGTGATAAATAGATCGAAGAGTATATAATTTTATATATGTCATTTCAATACAAGAACTTACTGATTTCCATGATTATAATTTTTACAACACCCCATTTATACTTTATTCTTTGTTAAAAACCTCTTAGTATGTATATTCCTTGTATTATTAACTATTACCATAATAACATCTCATTTCACTTGTTATTCTTTAAAATAACATTTTCTTAGGATTTCGCCAAAAGTGATCTTTGCTCCAATACGGCTGATGATGACCCCTAGATGGGTCGAAACTAGTACCGTGTAATTTATAATTTTGTGAATATATTTTAGTATTGAAAAGGTGGAAACGTTTACGTTGTTATTATTATTACTTATATATTATCATATTTAATGTCGTTACGAACTTCTATGGGGAGTTTTTGAATGTTGGATTCGATTTCCGCGACTGTAGTAATCAAATCATCTGTTTTATACATGTAAAGTATACTTGTGCCTTGCAATACGTACCATGGCCAGTAGGTAGTAATGTTCGGTCTTTGAATGTTAAAAACTTAGCGTAAAATCACAAAAAATTGTATATATCCCATTATGGCAAACCACATCACATACGAGTGTTAAGGTATTAGTCCCAGTTAAGAATTGTTGGTATGTCTAAAACATTGACTTAAGTTGAACTTTGAAGCTTGTCACCAAACGGAAGCAAAAAAAAAATCTCATGCAGTAGAGGTTTAATGGTGTCATGTATAGGTACCTTTACCTATATACAATTTACTCTATGAAATAAGCATTTTTATATTTATTAGGCCTATAGGCTGTAGATATCAAATGTATGAAAAAAATTCTTATAGTTAATTGTTTAATCACAAAGCCAACAAACGTAGTGCCTTGTATTAGCCTCATTATACTATTCAGATTGATTTTTCTATGCTTTACTCCAAGAAATAAAATCTGTAGCAAGAAACAGCCCTTGCAGATCAGTAACACTAAACATTTCCTTGTAATATGCTAGATATATCTGCCAGCTTGCATTAGAACTATGGAGTTCAACACCTACTCTCGCATGTTTTTTAAACTAGAACTTGTAGAGACAGAAGAAGCAGGCTCACCGTGTGTCCATACATATTGCATACTCAGCTTGGCTATAAGAAATTAATGAAATTAGTGCTTGTCTGAACAAAGGTTTTGTACAACCTAGTTACATTATCAGCATAACGTTCGTGGTTTGATAGCAAAGTGGCATAGTCACTGAGTTATCACCAAGGTGGCCACAGTTTGAAACTTAGCCAATGTAAGTGGGATATTTTAACAGAGTCATATCCCTGTTGTTCCAATTGCGTGTAAAACTGGAGCTGCTGTGGCTGTAGTTATGATATCAACAGTTGCATAAAATGAGAATTTTGCTTGTAGAATATTTAACCCATGAGGGGTCGCATCCGGTCGTTTAGACCATTTCTGTTTATTTTGATCAATACTTCTGCGAACACTGTTTATTATACTTTCTATTCCTCAGTATCTTTCAATAGACTCGACCATACTTCCGTCACACCACTGTTATCACTTTCCACTCCTTCAGTGAGTTACAAGCTGGCTATCTGGTTATTTTGTTCGCACGCGACTCCTTACTTTACCTTTCTCCGTTCTATGCAGCCATATGCGACTTATGGCGCAGACTTATTTATAACGTGGAAAGTGCACTGTTATCATTCATTGTTGAGTAGAGGGAGAAGGAGCATTGTCTAGATGTGTGTTAAATGAAATTAAACATAATTTTAAAAGTATTTTCCATAGACAGAACTTGAATATTTATTTTCAATTTCATCACCAAAAGGCAATCTCATTATTATAATTATGTTAAAAAGTGTTTGTCTGTGTTGATATAGTACTATCTTATATTATTGTAACAATAAATGGCGTATTAAGTAAGCGTTTCGTGTTTTATTGATTTCCGGTCAAAATGACCGTACGAGACTCCTGACGTTACACTCGACACGCGACCCCTCCCGGGTTAACAGAACACACTGATCAACAATGATTTTGTTAAATTATTTCTCCATTTTTTTGTATTATTGAAATTATTGTTTCTTATTCATGAGCATTAATGGTATATAACATGCTGATTAGAAGGAGTATTTGACATCTGTATTTTTTCCACTGTATCAGCAATTGAAATAATGTTTGGTGATTGTTGCCTACGACTTCAGGAATGACAACAGGTACATTTCGTTTACAAAACTGTATCTTTTTTTTTTTTTTTTTAAATTTGCAGTTTGCTTTACGTTGCAGTGACACAGATAGGTCTTATGGCGATGATTGGATAGGAAAGGGCTAGGAGTGGGAAGGAAGCGGCCATGGCCTTAATTAAGGTACAGTCCCAGCATTTGCCTCGTGTTGTGAAAATGGGAAAATATGGAAAACCAACTTCAGGGCTGCCGACACTGGAATTCGAACCCACTATCTCCTGGATGCAAGCTCACAGGTGCATGCCCCTAATCGCACGGTCAACTCGCCTGGTAAAACTTTATCTAGTTTCCAATTGAATACAAGTGTTCTTTAACCCTTAACTAATCAGGTACCACAGTAAGGACATACATACCCAGGACCAGTCTGAGAGACCTCTGTCAGAGTTTACTTTCAGTATTAAAAATAGACATCTTTCCTTTGTTATTTCTGTTCCGGGGTATCTGTGGAACACAGAGAGGTGAAAGAAGGTGTGGGCAACTACAATATCAAAAATTAATTTAAAACTTTAAATAAGGGTTATATTTCTTTAAAAAAAAAAACAAAAACTTAGTGAAATAACGACAGATGTGGGTATTAAAATAGAGAACCCCAGAATAGGGAATTTAACAATTTTGGGCTTCAAGCCCCTAGTTTACACATTTACAATTTCTAAAGTGGTATTATTTAGACAAGGATAGAAATCTCCCAAATTCAAAAGCACTTTGCTCCGAAAGTTACAATCTCTAGCCTTCCAGAGGCACAGAAAACTTAGAAAAGAGCTTACATGCTCTCCAACATTAACCAATTTTTAACAGCCCGCTTAAGACAACATTACATAAAACCTTACGATCTCTGGCCTCTCTCAGCACAATTTACAATTTAAAATTTCTTTTACACAGGGGTATCTATTACCCAACCTACTGGGCCTTCGTGGAAAAAGAACAGGTTAAATTAATGGCCCGAACACAAACTGAATGGAGGCGTACACTTGCACTCCTAGATAATGAAGTATAAAATCCTAACGGGGTTCTCAAGCCGATGATACAGGGGCTAATCCCAAGCTACTGATATGACTTGAATGAAGGTTAATTTAATGCATTGCAGGAAAGAAAAACAGTTACAGAATCGTAGTCACCTCAAACCAAGTTGAAGGGGAACTCGAGAGAGTAACGCACTCTCTATCCCCGGTTTACAGTTAAAGACTATGAAATTTTACATTAGCCAAACGAAAATTTACGTTTACGTTTTAGAAAACCTTTCCCTCGGATAAGTTTGTGGAGACAGCTAGAAAGATAGAATATTGGTGGCCATTACTTGGGCTGTTGTTTTACCTGCCGAAGAATGAGGCGCCCCCCCGCCTCCTATCTTAACCCACACACTCAGAAAGACAACGATCAACAAGACAAGGTAGCCTGCAAGAGTGCAGCTTATATACACGAGGGGACGGTTCTAGAGGGTTCTGGACTAATCCGGACACGCCTTCTCAATTTTATTGGCAGAATCAAAAGTTACACCCAAAAACCAACAAGAAGCCTGTGATAGGCTGTAAAATAATTATAGAAAAATAGTAAAAAGTAAACTCGTGTCCTCATCCGGAGGTGGTGCTGCTCTTTTCAAGCACACCCCTATTGGAGGTGAGCTGCATGTACTATTTGAACTACATACCAGCCCTCCTGCCATTCTTAAATTTCTGGCAGTACCGGGAATCGAACCCGGGCCCCCGAAGACGGCAGCTAATAACACTAACCGTTACGCTGCGGAGCCAGACTAGAAAAATAGTGATTGGTCAGATTCAAAAACTGGCGGAATGAGAGAGAAGTGTTGCAAACCTAGAAATATATACAAAAATAAATGAAAGTTAATTTACTTGAGGAAACCTGTCTGTCTGTTAGGTCATCAGCCCAGAGGCTGGTTGGATCCTCAAATAGCACCACCAAAAGTTATGCGGTTATAAGGAAACCGCAAAAACCAATGGCAGCACCAAAATGAGGCGTACTAGGCAAGACGAGGAGTGAGGTAGTTTGCCATTGCTTTCCTCACTGGGTCAGAAAGTGCTATTGCAGCACGACTGACCCTATGAGCAACACCTTTCATAACACTCAGATGCACTAGACGTGCTCTGAATGTCATTACTCAGCACCACCCATACCCCAGCAGCTTCCATATTGTCACAGCCATGGATGAGACTGGGACTTCGGTGGAAGCTACACACAAAATTTCTTTCAATAACAAATTATTCCAATTTGCACCAGAGTGCGTGACCTCAGTTTTGTAGAGACATCTATGGAGAAAAGTTCAAACTTCTTGAAGTAACCAAACACAAAGCAAATAAATCCAGTCAGTTTAGGCAACTTAACAATAACACAATTACTCAATACTTCAATGGTGACAAATTCAGGTCAATATCCCAACTTCATGCCGTAGCTATTTCACGTTTTGTTAGAGAGATAGCGGTCCTTACGGCGCTTCTTTTGAATGAGTGGAGTTGAGGTGTACCTCCCGGTACAATTTCCATATTTTATTATTGAGAAGGGCCTATTTCAAATTTCTACAGTGAAAAAGTGAAATATTGTAAGAAAAGACGAGCAATATTTAAAAAAATATAATATCAGGAAAGAAAAAAGGGGAACACAGTTATGTTTACTCCTATGCACATAATAAATATTTACAATACGGTAGAGTTGATATTGAAGCATATTTGGAAAGCTAATATGTTAATAAAACACAGTGCAAAAGACTATTTGAATTACACAATGCTTTCTTGAAAATTGCGAACACTTTACATCCACATGTTTTCAGACTTCCTCCTGGCATTGCTTGCGTATTTTTCTGTACACTACAGGCATATGGCTTTACCACACCTATAGTGCATGTAAGCTGTTAGTTTTTTCTTGGGGTTACAGATAGTGCATGTCTTCCTCTTGGTCAGCTTTTCTTCTGGAGGTGACTGGAGTTCTTCTTTGATTCCCAGAACACGTCAGATACTCGTCCTCAATTTGTAATTTAGGTTGCAGTTTTCAACTCTCCTAACTGTAGTTTCACATGTTCTCTTGCTAAGCCTTTCATGAAATTAAATCTTATCATTGGATTGCTGTTTTTGTGGCCACTATGTAGAAGTCACAAATTAACACCGCTTATGTCCAGGACTCTAAAGAATGCATCCGTAGACCATTGTTTGGTTTTCCTTGCAGTAGTATAAGTAGCACATTTTTAGTCAAGTGAATGACCTCCACCTTTTGTAGAATTGTAGCAAGGGATCATCTTGAGTTTCCCATCTTCATGTGCTTCGTGGTGGTGCATGGATGATATTAGCAGAACAGCTCTCCCCTTTTTTGGCACAAAAGATAACAGTGTGATATGACTGATTCCAAAGAGAAAAGACTCTTCCTTACGAGGGGCTCTTGAGGGCAAAAATTCATGATAAATTTCTGCCTTTTACTTCCTTAGAATATATACAATTGTAAGACCTCTGTTCTTCATGGCTGTTGCAAATTCAGTTGATCCAAACCAGTTGTCTGCGGTGATATTTCGGTTAGTGTTCTGAATAGGTTTTGAAAGCCGCAGAACTGCTTGGGTAGGTACAGCTAGTTTTCGCTCTTCTTCGGTAAGTGTACGACCATCACTGTTTTCTTTTCACTGTATATGTAACCATTGTAAAATTAACTCCTCCTAGCGTCTGTCAAGCACGTGACTTTTATGTCATATTTCACAAGCTTGCTCATAGCTCTCACGGAAACCAATCAGCATTTCATTAACACAGGCGTTGGCACCAATACTGTACACATGCTGGCAGTTCTCAACAAATTGTTAGAAAAAGTTAGAGATTGGTGCTGAAGAATCAGTCCTCTTTCTTTCCACCCTTGTTTCAAGATTATCAAACTGAAGAGATGAAAGTAACACTTCAAAGCAATTCTTTGCCATAACGTTTTTAAATATGTCCCGTCCCGTACCGTCTGTAGCAAAAAGAGACTGATAAGTTTCGGTGTTCAATTTGAATATAGCACTGTAAAAGAGAAGACCAGTAAATGCTTTCAGCTCCATTATCTGTATCTCCCATGAAACGAACATCCTTGTACTTGTTCCTGTCTTATCTTAACATTTGTCCATTTCACAATATCCTCCAGTGTAGATCTGTGACAAGAAGTCTCCAGAATTCTTCTAATACATCTGGGCTGAGTGGCTGAGACGATTGAGCTGCTGGCCTTCTAACCCCAACATGGCAGGTTCGATCCTGGCTCAGTCTGGTGGTATTTGATGATGCTCAAGTATGTCAGCCTCATGTCGGTAGATTTACTGACATGTAAAAGAATTCCTGTGCGACTAAATTCTGGCATTTTGGCGTCTCCAAAAACCCTGAAAGTAGCTAGTGGGACATAAAAACATTAATTATCATTATCATTATTATTATTATTATTATTATTATTATTATTATCTTCTAATATACTTACATCACAGTTGCGTGCTTGACCTATAAGGCTGGGAAGTTTCTCCATGGTGTTGTGTTTCCTCCTTCTCGAGTGGCTAATGCAGGGAGAGGAACTCCATTTGAAATTGTTTTGACCATAAAATGCTTTGGGAGATGTGCTGAAGTTACCAGCATCATCTGATGAATTGTATGAATCATCACTGTTATTTTCAGAATTTTCTCTTCCTAAACATCAGTCTTCTTGTTCCAAAGCATTGTCATGATCTGAGGTCAAATACATGTCCTGTTCTCTTGATATTTCACTTCCTGAAACATAATCTACCCACTCTTGTACTATTTTATCAAAATTACTGTCGCCAAATGTAACAGTGTCCGACATTCCCGTAGCCCTCCGTATTACACTTACACATGGGTCTGGTCTGTGAGACATACCCAGTGCTATAACAAGCTATATCTTGTGAACAACTTGGCGATTGTTGCCTTTCGACTGAATTACTGAGCTAAGTGGTTACAAGGCTGAATGAGTCGACACTAACTACAGAAGGGGAGTTATCAAAATATTAGGGATCTCTTGCAGTCTAGAAGACCGGACTGAGTAGTTATGGTCAAAGGGGAAGGTAATCCTGTGTTATTCCCAGTTTCGTAATCTATAATCTTCATATCCGTATTGATGAATTACACAATTATAAATAGGAAAGGAATTCCACCTTATCAGTACTTGTTTATTATAATTATTATACTACAGTACCGGATTTGACCGCTAGTTTTGGGTCATCCTCAGCTGAACAATACATTCACATATAGTACATCAAGTAACGATTGATATTACTTTGTCTGGGGAATGCCATATGATAACATATGTTTAAATACGTCCAAGTGGGGCATGTCAAATCGGGAACTGACATGTATGCCATTATGTGTGACACTGCAAGTATATGTCTATACTAACATACTTTAAACTTAAAATTGGTTTGTACAACACTATCTTAACTTAAAGCTAACTTATAAGTATATGTGACTAAAAACAACATATAGGCCCCTATGAACACTTCATGCACATAAATGTTCGTATCTTACGTATTGCTCAGTTCATCAGTTGACTTCTGTATTTGAGTCTTTTGTCATGGTTGTGTATTTGGTTGATGCTTTTGAACTTAAGTAATATGATTTGCTTGTAAAATTATCCTATTATTTATATAAAAGTTTGTCTTCATATATGTGCATAGAATAAAACGCTTTCCGAAATTAAAAAAAGTTCCAGGCATGTAGATACAACTGGGATAATTTTTTTTTTTAATTTTGAAAGTGTTTTATTCTATGCATATATATGAAGACAGAAATCTTCTATAAAAAGAATAGGATATTTTACAAGCATATCATATTACTTAAGCTCAAAAGCATCAACCAAATACACAACCATGACAAAAGACTCAAATACAGAAGTCAACTGATGAAATGAGCAATACGCATGATACGAACGTTTATGTGTATGAAGTGTTCATATATGTTGTTTTTAGTCACATATACTTATAAGTTAGCTTTAAGTTAAGACAGTGTTGTACAGACTAATTTTAAGTTTAAAGTATGTTATTATAGACATATACTTGCAGTGTCACACATAGTGGCACACATGTCAGTTCCTGATTTGACATGCCCCACTTGGACGTATTTAAACTTTTGTTATCATATGGCATTCCCCAGACAAAGTAATATCAATCATTGCTTGATGTACTATATGTGAATGTATTGTTCAGCTGAAGATGATCCAAAACTAGGGGTCAAAAGAAGTATTGATAAGGTGGAATTCCTTTCCTATTTTTAATTATCCCCAGCTGTCAACTGAATTGTGATAGAAGTGTATAATATCGTATTTAATAGTGCACAGATAGGTCTTATGGTGGTGATGGGATAGCAAAGGGCTGAGAGTGGGAAGGAAGCGGCCATGGCTTTAATCAAGGTACAGCCCCAGCATTTACTTGGTGTGGAATAGGGATACCACAGAAAACCATCGTCAGGGCTGCTGACAGTGGGGTTCGAACCATCTATCTCCTGAATGCAAGCTCGCAGCTGCGTGCCCCTAACCACACAGCCAACTCGCTCGGTTTGTTAACTTTGGATAGGCACTAATTACCCTCTCTTTGCTTATAGTGTGTCCCTGGTGGAAAGTGCTGTTGTTAGCTGCCTCTGTGGATCAGCGGTAGAGTGTCGGCCTCCAGATCCCAAGATAGTGGGTTCAAACCTGGCAGAGGTAGTCTGATTTTTGAAGGGCGGATAAAAGTACATTCGACACTTCATGTTGTACGATGTCGGCATGTAAAAGATCTCTGGTGACGCATTTGGTGTTTACCCGACAAAATTAAATCTCAGCCATAGACGCCCAAGAGAGTTTTGGTTTATTCTGTCTGCCAATCTAGAAGGGCTAGAGTAAAACAGACGTCGAAATTAACAAGCAGACAGTCAGATGGCATCAAATCAAAATGTCTGCGCACGGTAGCTGAGACCATATGGTTATTATTATTATTATTATTATTATTATTATTATTATTATTATTATTATTATTATTATTATTATTATTATTGCTGTTGTTAATGTGTATGGCTTGGATGTTTAGGAAAAGTCATATTTTTTTCTTTGTCTCCATTTTCTTGCCTGATTGGCTTTTGGTGCAAATCAGGTGATTATTGTCACATTTATTTATTTATTTATTTATTTTATGCCTTTGTTTGTGGCGAAGTTAGGGCTCACGGCCCTCTCTTACACTTAACCACAACATAGAGTACATAGTCACATGAATTAGAAAAATAGCATTGTTAACAGTCTAAAAACTACTTAAATTAATGGATTAATATTAGCCTATAACTTATTATAATTGTTTTTTAATTAATTAATAATATCCATTTACATCACCTAGCTCTAAATCATACTTGCACTCATACACACTAACATTCATACAAGCTGATCACGTATTTAAGAGGAATTCTCGACAAGACCATTTAAATGAGCCTATTGAAGTGCTATTACGTATACTGACATGGAGAGTGTTCCATAGCCTTGCCCCAGACACTTGGAAAGAGTGGCTGTATACAGATGAATGATTAACCGGTATCATAAGGGTAGAAGTCGATCTGGTATTATGTCCATAATTAGATGAGAGGAAGTTAAAATGTGAGGATAGGTATTCGGGTGTAGATTCATTCAGAAGTCGAAAAATTAGTGTTGCAGTATGTAGAGTTCTTAGTTGATCGATTTTCAGCCAGGATAGCTTCGCATAATACGGGGAAATATGTGTCCTGAAGTTAAAAGAAAATATAAATCGTATGCAAGAGTTCATTGCCCTTTGAAGTTTTATAGTTTGTTCTACAGTTGCATCAGTTAATACGACATCACAGTAATAAATTATTGGAAAAATGAGTTTTTATTTTCATGCTATGTGGAAGAATGGATTGTTTCACTTTTAGGAGGTGGAGAGATGCATATACCTTTCTGCAAACACTTGTTATATGGTCATTCCAGTTTAATGTATCAATACAACACTTAGGTTTTTTATAGGCTTCTGAAAAGGTATAGCTTCACTGCAGAGCATGAGAGTAGGCTGTTGTGTGATGTTTAGCATATTTAAAAGCCTAGATTGTCCTGTTATGATAGCTTGCGTTTTCTTCGGGTTAATTAATAGGCAGTTCTCTTTTGCATATGAGCTAATTAAATTTAGAGTCGAGTTCATTTGGTGGATTGCTTTGTCAGTGTCGGAGACTTTGAAGTGTGAGTATATCTGAAGATCGTCAGCTAAAGGTGGTAGTTGCAGTCTTTCAGATGAGAAGAAATGTTATTAATAATTAAGAATAAAAGAGGTCCAAGAACAGACCCTTGGAGAACACCAGATAGCTTAGTCCTCCATTCTGTAGTCATCATGTTTGATACAACGCGCTGTCGTCTATTTTTGAGGTATTAGCACGAGCTGAATAGCAGAATGAGCCATGTGAAGTTTTTGTAACTTGGCTAACAATATGTCAATATTTACAGTGTCAAACACACTGCTGAAGTCAAGTAGGATAAGTACAGTCAGTTTTCGTTCGTCCATAGCCCGTCTAATGTCATCCATGATTTTGATTAGTGTTGTTGCAGTACTGTGTCCTTTCTTAAAAACAGACTGTAAGAGATCAAGTACAGAATGTTTTTCCAAGTATTTAGCTATTTGTTAATGCATAATTTTCTGCAGAACCTTAGAAAGTGTTGTGAGAATGAAGACAGGTCGGTAGTCAGATGTATTGCTTGCAGGAGAGTTTTTTGGGACTGGCACGATGAGTGCATCTTTCCATATAATTGGGATATTGCCTGAAGTAAGGCAGGTATTAATTAAATGCATAATAATGGGCATTATGATGTCGATTATGCAGGTCGTGAACGAAATGGGAATTTCATCAGCTCCTGTTGCATGAGATTTAATTGACATTACTTCCCTTCTTACTTCATGCTCTGTAACATTATCAAATTCAAATACTGGATGGACTGGTGATTGTTGCCTTAATATATTGTCAATGGTGTTTTGAACTGTCGGCGAGTCAGGAGTGAGACGTTCCGTGGAGAAATATGTATTTAATTCATCAAGAGACACCTCGGGATCAGTATGCTTCGCAAGTGGTTTGCCATTATCCAGTGACTGAAGTTGTCGCCATGTGGGACCATTGTTAATATTTTTGTTTAAATGCTGGAAATAATTATATTTCTTATTGCGAATTACAAGCTTAATTCGGTTTCGAAGAACACAGTACTGCTCATGTACGTCAGCTAGTTGAGTCTGCTTATAGCGTCGGTGTAGTGCGCCTCGTTCTTTCATCATAGTCTTAAAATCAGAAGTCAGCCAAGGACAGGGCGGGTATGTTACTCTCACATTACACTTTGGTGTGTGTTTGTTGTACAATTCATGTAAATAGGAATTAAATATTTCCACTTTCTCTTCAGTGTCGCTTGTTATCATTATGTCATACCAGGGGCAGAGTTGTGCATCTTGTCTCAGTTGTATTAAATCCATGCTTTTAAAGTCACTGAATGTTACATATTTCGGTCGGTACTTAGGCACCCAAAGAGAGTATGCTAAGTATATGAGATCATGTTTAGATATGTTAGGAACAGATACTTGACCATGGTGAAGGATTTTTTGGGGGTTATTTGTTATTACTAGGTCTATGAATGTATAAACGGAAATGGTGGATTTATGGACGTGATGGGTGGGTTTAAGGGGCAATATAGTCATGTCACAGGATTTTAAAATATTTTGTAGTCATAAGGCGTCGTTGTTCTGGGTTAAGAAATTTGTGTTTAAGTCTCCAAAGGTATCACGTGCGTGTATGATGGTAGCAGTCTCAGAAAGCTGTCTTCTAAGTCGCAGAAGTCTCGCACTGCGTCAAGAGGCCTACTACACCTAGAGGCCTACAACTATTTTTACAGAATTGACAAACACCTCCACAAACATATATTCAGGGGAGTATTTACAGCAGGAGTAGACGTGTGAATGACTCTACTCTTGAGCATAGATTTACAATATAGGGCAACCCCACCACCTAGTCTATTCGTCTGTTCATGCCTGTGAATATCATAGCCCGATATGTCAACCATGCTTGAGGGGATTGAACTACGGATCCAGCTCTCGCTTATTGCAGTAATATGAATTGGACTGTCTTCAGATATTATCTTCAGTTCGTAGAGATGAGTAACGAAGGATTGGCTGTTGACATGTGGGCACAACAGGGCACGATTAAATGACTTTAGGTCCTTCTCTAAAATGGTTTGGGTAGAATAGGAGGGAGAAAGTGATTTTTATTTGTCATATAAATGCATATTTTGGATTTTTTTGTCATAAGGTCATATTTTGAGGTATTTATGTAGAAACATCATATTTCATCATATTTTGGTGGTTTGACGACAGCTGTAGCTGTGCAAAATCATCTTCAACTTATCGAATGTGAACTAGTATTCACAAAACTGCTTCTCGGTATAACATCTGCAGTTAATACAAGTGGAGTACTTTGCCTCTTCTATCAAGATGGTGTAGGAATTGTTTTCCAACAGTTTGTAAGAAAGTCTGGCACATTTGAAGTCGAACTTTGGAATTATATTGAGTGCAATTACTCATTTAGAAGCTGGTAACTCAGAAATTCATGCAGTATTTAAATTGTGAGAAGTGTGAACTTGTAGTACAACAATCACATGGACTTTTAAAATGTTGTGTGGTCTGATAATCTTAGCAAACTTAGTACTTTATGGGTATGTATTCATAAATGTTTGATAAGTGAATCAAGGACAATAGACTGTGAATAACTGCTAAACATGTATATTCAGAAAATTAATATGAAAGTATGAATAAAGAATTTAGTTAACAAATTTGTATCAAAGGAATTGCTGTTTCAATTTATAACTTATTTTAAAATGCCCATATTTTGATTAATCATTTTTGGGTCATGTTTTTATAATTTTGACATTATATTTCATCACTTTTGAGGTCGTATTTGATTGCTTTTTTGGGCTATTTTTAGGTCTTAATAATTCGAGCCCTATTAATGAACATTTATCCTGAGTTAGAATTAAGTTTTCTTTGTCTCTTCCATTATGTTGGGTTGAATTTTGTTCTTATACTTTTTTTCTTCCAGAAAATCCCTTGGGTTTATCATGGCACGACAGTGCTTGGATCCCAATGCTCAATCCATCAAATGTAATGGACTACTTTTCTGAACGCAGCAACCCTTTCTTTGACAGAACTTGCAATAATGAAATTGTCAAAATGCAGCGTTTAAATCCAGAACAGTTAAAGTAAGTTGTATTGATTTCTGCAATAATTATATTTTCATATTTTGTAAAGTGTATTTGTTATGTATCTACTTCCCATGCTATTGCATGTGTTGTCTTATACTAGAGTATACTCATTGTTACATCCAGAGACTAAATGGAATGTACCCACCAGATTTTGTACTCTTTGGTTTTGAGAACAGATTGTTTTGAAAAAAGAAAAAAAAGAACAATGTAAATTAAGTTTTAAGTTTGTGGAAAATAATAAACGCCAACGCCTGTGTAACTATCAGACGAATTCCGTTTTATCGGGTAGATTTTCGCGTTCGACATAACACTCACTTTTTCCAATTCTTCACTATACCAACATATTTCTAAGTAATATAGGCTTAATCTTAAAAATGTAAAGATTACTATAATTAGTGCTTGCATGAATTGTCATTTCTGGTGAGTTTATGTTTTGTTTGGAATCTTTTCCATCTATTAACTGTATTGTGTGTTGTAAATTTTGTTTTAGAACTGCAATTTTTCTGTGTTACTTGTTTTGGTATTTTCGGAAATGAATGACAACATAGATCTTGTGGCAATACTGTCTGTTTAATGCAGTTGGTTTGGTGTATAACTTAAAGCCAGAGAGGAGAGTAATATAATAATATAATAATAATAATAATATAAATATAGTAATATAAATGATGTCAAATGCTGAGCAAATCTTTTAAAATATTCTTAATATGCTGTTCACTGAATTGTGAAGGATTTCCATACTCTTTAGTAACATCCGTTAGTATTTTGTTGCACTCTGCTATTGAAAGATTAGCCCTTAACAGATCATATTTTGACAGGAATTTGTAGCACTCTCTCAGATGTGGGTCATGCAGCTCATAGATATTTCTCTTATGAGTATCAACCTTGTTGGCTTGAGAAATATCATTTTAAAGGAGCACCATAGCATCAAGCACTATGTTCATATGCATGTGATGGTGGATGGTGATAATATCAGTTCTCCTGATCAATCCTGTCGAAGATAGGCAGTGCACTATACTTCATGTACAATATTTGTCATTTTCAGTTCACCCAATACTGGTGCTAAGGCCAATTGTAATTGATAGTATTTTGTATGATACAGGAATATTGTAATAGCATTTGTCCTTTCTAAGTTTGCCATTCCTTTCCTATTGTTCACCCAGAAGTTTGGGTCAACTACATAGACTCAACACCTCATAATTTTAAGTTAGGAACTGCTTAAGTCCTCCTCCTCCTTATCATCATCATCATTTCCCCTTTTCCAGCTGACACCAGGTGAGAGCAAATATGGTTCTTCTCTACTTCGTCCTGTCTCTTCACCATTCCTCATCCAACACTGTGTTCCATCCAGGTTCTGTTGCCCTATGCTGTTCTTCACAGAGTCTGTCCATCGTAATCTTGGCCTTCCTCGTCCTCTCTACCCTGTCATCTGTCTTTCCATTGCTCATCTTGGCCATCTTTCGTATTTTATCCGCTTGACATGTCCAAACCATCTCAATCTGTTCTGTTCCAGTTTGTCACTTAGTTTTTGCACAGTTAGCTCTTTTTGCATGTCTTCATTTTTCACTCTATATCTTCTTGAATTCTGTATCATACTCCTCAGGAATTTCATTTCAGCTGCCTGTATTCTCATTCTTACATCTTTATTCCATATTAATCTCCATACCTGGTGGTAAAAGGCACTCCCCAGTTGTATCCTTCTATTAATTTCCATATCATCATCCATTTTCTGTCATCACTTCCAAAGTATTTGAAGTGTTCTACTATTTCTGGTTCCTTGTCTCCAGTTTTGATAGCTCCTTTTCCATTTTTACTTCATCTACTCATCACCATTGTCTTGCTCTTCTCCACGTTGACCCTTTGTACCTCCTCTTCATCTTCTCCCCAGATTACATAATCATATGCAAACATCATTACTAGAGCCTGGATTTTGATGCAAATGCATGTTTTTAAATAAGCTATTTACGCTTCTGAAATGTCGCAAATATTTGTTTTATGACTTAACGATTCCAAATAACCGTTCTTTTTTCCCTGCATGTTAGCATGTTTTGGCTTTTGTAAGAGAAAATTCATGCATAATGCATATTTTGAAGGTTGGGGATTTAATAACTGATATTTGGATGCTTATATGGCATAATATGATTTTTCTTCCGATTTTGGCGCATATATGACATTAATGTTAAGTTGCATGATAGTGTCTTTTATGAATGTTAGTTTGCAGAATTTGGGGCCATATTATTAAGATGGAGAGAAGGAGAATGTATTCCTGTCATCCTACCTGACAACCAAAGTTAGTACATACAGTAGAGTTCCTATAATTTAATTAGCCAAGCACTTTGTTATCTGTTACTTGAGTAAACGTTGATGTAAGCTGGAAAGCCCCACGTGGACCACTGTAATTCTGAAAAATAAGGTGTCCCGTATACATTGCTATAAATTGAACCGTAAATTGTGTATTACGAAGTTACTGCTCATCTTTTCGTCTACATTAGATGAAAACAAAACAAAACTTGTATCACACTTCTGTGATGCCACGTTACTGAGGTACTGAACCCTCTTCCGTTGTTATCCTGGAATTTCCTATCCAGAACTGTCACTCGTCACACATTTAAGGCCAAAATAATTAAGAAAGAAGGCAGTTGGGAAGCAGCATGCTTGCAGACTTCAGATTGTTGTTTTCTGTTGGACTGTGTTGTGAACTGTTGTCATGCCATTTGTTAAAAGTGTAAGAAGAGACATCTTGTCTAAATGAATTTCGGATAGTGATGTAGTTTATTGTGATCGTTGCAATAAATATACAAGCACCAGTGCTTTCTTTTACTTTTCTTTAATAGTTTAAAAGGATATATATATTTCTGTTAGCAGTGACCCCCTCTCTAAAGGTACTGGAGAGTATAGGAAATGTCTAATTGTCCTAGAATCGTAGATGGGAGAATTCTCACATTCACCTCCTCCTCAGAGGTTGGATGAGCGGGTAGAAGGAAGGGCACTCTCTTGCCCATGGGACGAGAAATTATCCCAAAAGGCAGGTGAGCTAAAGGTTAGCCAATGGCATGAGGATGCAGAAAGCAACAAGGAACTACTGCATCAAAGCTCTTCGGATATCCTCTAGTAACACATCATATCTGTGTTCAAACCAAATTCTTCTGTAGATAGTCCCGCATTTGGATCTCCGGGGGGAGGGGCAGTTTTGAACAAAGGTGTGGTTGAGAAGATCGCTTTCAGCAAGAGTATTAAAATATGTACATGGAATGTACGGACACTGGCACAAGCTGGAAGAGTTAACAGTGCAATCCAGGAAATGAAAAGAATGGGGATTAAGATCATGGGAGTGAGTGAAATGCGATGGCTGGGATCAGGTTATTGTAACATTGATGAACACAGAGTATATTATTCCGGAACATCTGATGTGCAGTTCCACGTTGGATTGGGGCTTATAGTATCTAAATCAGTTGCAGTGTGTGTTACTGATTTTGTTGCAATCACCGAGAGACTCATGTTAGTTCAAATAAATGCCAGACCTGCACAAGTGAATAGCATCAAGGTGTATGCTCAAACTACCTATATAGATGGGAGCGACGATGAAGTAGCAGAACTATACTCCCAGATTGGGGATGTCTTGAAAAAAATGATCAAAATGTGATCTCACAATCATAACGGGGGATTTCAATGCCGAAATTGGGAGAGGTTCTGAAGGTGACTTCATAGGCCCATATGGTCTTGGTGAAAGAAATGAAAGAGGGGAACAGCTTAGTACATTTGTTGGGAACATGGATTTGTGATAACAAATACATTATTTACCCTTCCACCCAGACGTCTGTATACCTGGAAGTCACATAGAGACTCACCTGAACATATTGTTAGAAACCAGATTGACTGTATCCAGAGATGTCAACTATTATGATTCAATCGTAGTAATTATGATTCAATCGTAATAATTACGAATTACTCATCATAATTATGCCTTTGCGAATGACACACCACAGATTATGATTTTTTGTTTGATTTTTAAAGGTAAGTGTATGAGTGTTCAGAAAGATACACAAGGAATGCCATTTCACCTTGAGTTCTCAGAATATTCTTTTCGTATTTCTCAGTAATGTTTTATATCCTGCCCTTTCCTGTCCCTCGTTTAAGATTATTTCGAGTTTTCACGTGCCGAACGGAGTGTGTGCCAGAGTCCTGCGGAGCGGCCCAACCCATGAGCTGCTTCGGTGATAAACGGCAATGGGCTTTCCAAAGCTCGAACATACGAAGCCCGTGACGTCATCGCACGGGCCGGGCTGGGCAGCGCTATGTCGTGCGTACGCGGTGAGCCAAGGGCAGCGCTGTGGTAGTACTATGGGCTGACTGCTTCGATGTGTACAGTGTACTGCGTGTTAGCGGAGTGTGTTGTCTTACGTTCGAGTGGAGACGATCAGGTCTGCTGTGCTTTTCTGTTTGACTTCGCCCGTCTATCCTGTTATTGGAAATGAGTGCGGAGTGTGGTTCCAAACGAAAAGAAACCGTGGCAAGAAAACGTGAAGTGAAAGAAAAACTAGAAACCGGACAATACAAGACTTCTGAACCGGACCCTAACCTTAGAAGTCGTATTTGGTCGGTATTCAAGCCTGTTGTTGACAGTGATGGAAGAGACGTTAATTTTGTGTGCTGCACGATCTGCGGTGAACTGTATGTACACACTAAAGGGTTGACAGGCACGTCACACATTTCCCGTCATCCGTGTGTATCTAACAACAAATCATCTCCCGTAAAAGAACATCGTCTTCCTAAACCTGCCCAGGACTTGATTGTTGCTAAATGTGTTGCTTTGTGTGCTCGAGACTTAAGGTCGTATGAGACAGTCGGAGGTGATGGCTTTCTGGATCTCGCTCAGACATTGGTTGACACTGGATCGGTGTATGGAAAGGTATCCGTAACAGATATCATACCTCATCCAACAACCGTCTCCCGACACATAGCAGAAAGTGCTAAACGTCTACGGGATTCAATTATGCCGGAGGTACTCGACCTTATAAGTAGAAGGGAATGCGCAGCCACCACAGATATGTGGACATGTAGCACAAAAAGGAACCATTACTTAACGTGCACGATTTCTTATTTTGTTCAATGGGAACTCAAGTCTCGTGTCTTGTTCACAACCAGGTTTCCAGACGAGCCTAAAACAGGTGATAATATTAAAAGAGAATTGGTGAGACGATTTAGGGTCCTAGGTGTCACCGAGACCATTCTTAAAGACGTGCCTTTTACAACTGATCAGGGTGCCAACATAATTGCCGCACTGCGTGATTATACGAGGCTGAATTGCGCCTGTCATATGCTCAACACGGTGCTACGAAATGTGTTCAATCCTCAGTTTATATCAGTTCGTTGCCCTCACATTGATACCCTTATGTCTGCGACGAAAGGACTTGTTACATACGTAAAACAAAGTGGCCTATTGAACGCTCTTGAAAAATCATTGCAACAATCCAACGACACTCGCTGGAACACTCGTTTAACTATGCTAGAATCTGTGCAATGTCAGTATTCGGCTTTGTGGGAAAAACTAGCTGAAAAAGGACAGACAAATCATATGGATGGAATCGATATCAAGCTGTTGAACGACGTGATCGCACTCCTTCAGGTATGTATTTTGTTATGTAGCCTTCTACATTTTTTTGATTTGCCATTAGTAATACCGGGCAGTTTAAATTGTTTCCATTTGGTGAATTTATTACACATCTTATGTAAGCCTATTTTACAGCCCTTCAAGGAAGCATCAAAAGAATTGGAATGCGAGAAGTCACCCACACTGCACCTTGTCTTACCATGGAAAATGACGCTCCTACAGCATCTGACTCAGGAACCTAATACCGGGGAGGCTTCTGAAATAGAACTTTTGCGGAACCACATCAAATTGTATATGGAAGAGAAGTTCATCATTCACAAGTACCATAAGGTAGCAACGTTTCTGTGGGCACCATTTCGCCATCTGAAAATGATGCCTGACAATGAAAGGTGTGATGTAACAGCGGAGGTAAGGCACGTGATGCACTAATTTGAATATTAACCTATGTGTTCTTCAGGATAGTAGTTTGTTCAAAAATCAGATGTGTAAGTACTTTCTTTGATTCTAACTAATTCCACATTTCTTGCGTGCAAATAGCGTAAGAGTTGATACAATACGTACCAATTCCTACACCTTCTCACCTACTAGCAGCCACTGTTTGCGTAATATTTTTACCTCATACAACGCCCTCTGATGCCGACTTACCGAGCTCGATAGCTGCAGTCGCTTAAGTGCGGCCAGTATCCAGTAATCGGGAGATAGTGGGTTCGAGTCCCACTGTCGGCAGCCCTGAATATGGTTTTCCGTGGTTTCCCATTTTCACACCAGGCAAATGTACCTTAATTAAGGCCACGCCCGCTTCCTTCCGATTCCTAGGCCTTTCCTATCCCATCGTCACCATAAGACCTATCTGTGTCGGTGCGACGTAAAGCAAATGGTAAAAACAAAACGAGATGCCGACTTATATAGCGACTTATTTGATTTTTCTCTTCCTTTTTTTAGGTAAAAAGCCTTATGATGGACGAGACGTTCATGAATGACGACCATTCTAATCTTCCGGGGTCATCAAACTCCACGACTATGCCACAACCTGCCAAAGTAATGAAGTTTGCTTCGTGGGCTGACGTTGATGATGGTCCTACTCCAACAGATGAGCTGGAAAGATATTTAAGGCAAAATTGTGGAATGGAAGAAGATATAGCATCCTACTGGAGAACAAATGGACAAAACTATCCGAAACTTCACCAGATCGCTAAAAAGGTATTATGTATACAAGCGTCAAGTTCAGCTTCAGAGAGGAATTTCAGTTCAGCGGGCTTCATTCTCAACGCACGACGGTCTCATCTACACCCCGACAATGTTGATGCCCTCCTTTTCATTCACAGCAATTCCGCCACCAATTATCAGTGACCAATAAACTACTCACACTAATTAAAAGTAATGTTCAGGTTTGTTTTTGTCGTTGGCATATTGCACGTCATTTCAGTTTGTATTGTAGTATAAGTTACACGCAAATGAGGCCCCATGCTTCGTGTTATTTAGATTCATTTTCAGTTAACTTGTTATCAATTGCAGATGAATATTAGTTTAAAATAAAGTTTGTGTTTGTTTTCAATTATTATTATTATTATTATTATTATTATTATTATTATTATTATTATAGTGCAGGAGAAATATCTACCGTTTAATTTCAAAATGCGATTAGCCTACTTTGCAATATGTTAGTAGCGTACGGAATTCGTACAGTGAATGATCCGCATAGTAGCGTGACGTGAACATTTCGTTGTGCACAGCGCACATGTTATTGTGGAGAACTACTCAAGGTTATTCCCTGGAGCCCGCCCAGTGCGGTGGACTGCGGTGGGCCGTATAAGCCCAGTGCTGTGGGCCAGTACGCTGCCGCGTCAGAAAGAGAAAGGCACTGCACGGGCTGGGCTGCCGGAGCCCGTGGGTTCGAAGTGCTGCGCGGTGGGTCTGGCTGCAGGAGTCTGGTGTGTGCTTCCAGTATTGGAAAACGGCCACCTGTGAAGTGGTATATCTTGATGAGTTGTTGTCTTTGTGTCACATGATCAGACTTTCATGCAAGTATCCGAGTGTTTTTGTCTTTGTTTTGGCAGCAAAGTGGTGGCGGTGGTGACAAAGTCAGTTTCATTGTGAATACTGCGTGCATGACTGTTGAAGTATTTATTGCGATATATGCTAATCGCGTGTTACGAAATGTGAACATTTTGAAATAAACAATGAAGCGATTCCTTGTGCAGGAAATTACGTGTAGTAACATTACTGTGACTGGTGACTCCACGCTGAGTATTAGGCGGCGGGAAATAACCTGACACCCTCAGGGAGCCAACAGCTTCGGGCGGATGAGCTCCTTGAGGAAGGGCGGTGGTCCCTCAGTGGAGGAAATGCCACTGGAATCCACTGAAAATCTGATGTCGGGGAGCAGCGCCATCAGTATCAACTTGATGCACAGAGCAATTCATGTTCGAGATGGGTCAAGAGCGGGGAGCCTCAAGCGTCACCACAGTGACTGGTTTTTCGGTTGTGGTACTGCGGTGTGGAAGAGAGAGGGACCTCACTACAATATTATTCCCATGAACACTATCATGATATCTGCTTTAAATGGATCTAATTTGTCATGCGACCCGGCTGACAGTCGGCATTGTTCTCCCTAGGACCTTTCTAATGGGCGCATCGCCCAGCCATTTTTACTGACTGTCCGGCTGTCATAACCTAGATATCTGCTAGTTACATAATATTTCAAGTTGCTTTACGTCGCACCGACACAGATAGGTCTCACGGCAATGATAGGAAGGTGCTAGTAGTGGGAAGAAAGCGGCCGTGGCCTTAATTAAGGTACAGCCCCAGCATTTACCTGGTGTGAAAATGGGAAACCACGGAAAACCATCTTCAGTGCTGCCGACCCACTATTTCCCGAATGCAGGCGCAGCTACGCGCTCCTAACACCCTCTGTTTACGTAACATTAATACATATTTCTGTCATTGAAATTGTGCAGGCTGCCGAAGACTGACAGATGAAATGATATGATAGTGGAGTGTTGCTGGAATGAAAGATGACAGGGAAAACCGGAGTACCTGGAGAAAAACCTGTCTCGCCTCCACTTTGTCCAGCACAAATCTCACATGGATTTGAACCATGGAACCCAGCGGTCAGAGGCCGGCGCGCTGCTGCCTTACCCGCGGAGGCTACACATATTCCAGTCCTTATGTTTTCCAAATTAAAATGTAAACACTGTAAAACTGTTTATTTAAATGAAAAATCGTCATTATTGTCAGCATAAATGCGCGAGTTACATCGGAGTTCAGCTTATCACGTAGTGGCGTGCACAAGAGGTGTCTGGTTTAGCGTGGAATGGCATGCAATCACTCGATTCCGCGGGACGTAACAAACCCGTCTGGCTCTCCACAGCAACCGAGTGATTATGAACGAGCAATAGAACACTAGAGTTTCAAACTACTCTGTTACATCGTTGTCGTGATAACACTGAAATTGTTCATTTTTGCAGAGCAATGAAGGTGCATCCTCCGCCACAGAGGTCGTACACAGGATTTGATGAGTCAGTGCCCTTTGTATTTGTAGCTGATGAGGGATTTGGTCTTTTCCGTCATATACTGCGATCATATGCGGGCACTTTTCCATAGTGTAAAGAAATGCGTCTTTTAATTATAGACTTTCAACGGCACGCAGGTACTTTGAATGTACCTTTGGAATACTTGCAAACAGATGGTGTATTTTCCATAGACCAGTGAATGTTGACACCACACTAACAGAGGACATAGTGAAAGTGTGTTGTGTTTTGCATAATTTTGTACGAGAGAGGGATGGTGTTCAAATCGAAGATTCTTTGACAGTAGATGGATTGTTTGAAATGGACCCTGCTTCAGGACCTACATCAAGGCTTGCCAGAAATTTATGATACAAGTTTGCCAACTACTTTATCAGTGAGGAAGGTGCAGTTTCATGGCAAATGGATCGTATTTAGAGACATAAGTATTGTGTCTACAGTTCTATACAGATCATAGATGGACACCAAAAATACAATTGTACTTTACATGCATTTCATAATTTTTAATTTGCCAATGGGCTCTTTTTAATTACATTAGTTAAGTAGTGATGATCGTTTATCTTTCATTCTATTGCTATCTTGCTTACCATATAAATCTCCTGCACGATTAAAACTTTTCAGTACAGTAAAAATAATTGAAGCAAGTAATGAATGAAATACTCTTTTCTGAATATACTCGGTAATTTACAGAATTGTCTTGCTAAATTGAGTTTTCTTGCAACAAATTAACAAAAGGTGGTATGTAAAATATAAAGAAAACGCTTACTTATCTCGTTTCTCTCTGCTGGTGTTTTGTCATCAAACTCGAGGAAGAACCTCAATATAATGCTATGCCATGCGTTTCTTCGTTCACTTTTCTATACTCGTCAACTGAAGCGTTCCAAATCGTGGGCTGTTTTTCAACTCCATATATCAGGTCTTCCGTTTCACTTGTTCATCTGTTAATCTAATAAGGCTACTTCTTTCCACGTTTGCACTCATACCTGACAATGAATGCAGTGCTTGTTATTTAAAATAATACTCCGCTGTAAGCTGCTGCCACCGATCGCCGCTACTAGTCGCCTTGTGTGAAAGGACCGTTAGATAGGGAAGAATGGCGGAGTATAGTTCATCGGCTAGATAACTGAATTTT
Source organism: Anabrus simplex (assembly GCF_040414725.1). NCBI lineage: Eukaryota > Metazoa > Arthropoda > Insecta > Orthoptera > Tettigoniidae > Anabrus > Anabrus simplex. Next base: position 983,305,366 of record NC_090265.1, on the reverse strand, counting down.
ATGATAGTCACGACGCCTCAGTCATGAGGCAAAACGAAGAAGAAGAAGAAGAATACTCAAAAGAATGGCCCTGTTTACTGCATTCCTCAAAATCTCCTTCACACGTGTTTTGTAGTGTGTGTAGCCGCGATTTTTCAGTCGTGCATGGTGGGTGAGACGACTGTCGCAAACACGTGGCTAGCAAAATTCATATGGATACTTAAGCCGAGGGACAGAAACAAGAATTTAACCATTTTTGCTAAATCCTCGGAAGATGAAAGCTCAGTAACAAATGCGGAGTTGTTTACGATTTTTCTTGTTGAACACAACTTGCCTTTAGCCTGCAGTGACCATGCAGAATGTTTATTCAAGAAAATGATTCCCCATTAGAAAATAGCTTTGAAGTACAGTTGTGCGAGAGCAAAAACAGGAGCGCTAGTTAAAAGTTTGCCTTCTACAGTTGAGGGAAAGGTAACAGAGTTAATGAAGTCCCAGCCCTTTTCCCTGGCGACAGATGGCTGTAACAATATGAATGACAAAAAGCTCTACCCATTAGTTGTGATGCTTTTCGATGGGTTATCTACGCAAATTTCAATGATAATTCTTACAATTTGGGAATCCAACGACAGTACAGGCAAAGGAATATTCAATATTTTGGATGATGAACTGAAGAAGAAAGGGATTCCATGGGATAACTACGTAGGTTTTGCATGTGATAACGCAAATACTATGACTGGTATTTCCAAAGGTGTGAGCTCCTTTATTTGTAAAGAAAATCCTAACATTCGTGTGCAAGGCTGTGTTTGTCATCTTCAGTCAATCAGTCAATACCGATCTGCATTTAGGGCAGTCGCCCAGGTGGCAGATTCCCTATCTGTTGCTTTCCTAGCATTTTCCGAAATGATTTCAAAGAAATTGGAAATTTATTGAACATCTCCCTTGGTAAGTTATTCCAATCCCTAACTCCCCTTCCTATAAATGAATATTTGCCCCAGTTTGTCCTCTTGAATTCCAACTTTATCTTCATATTGTGATCTTTCCTACTTTTATAGACGCCATTCAAACCTATTCGTCTACTAATGTCATTCCACGCCATCTCTCCGGTGACAGCTCGGAACATACCACTTAGTCGAGCAGCTCTTCTTCTTTCTCTCAATTCTTCCCAACCCAAACATTGCAACATTTTTGTAACGCTACTCTTTTGTCGGAAATCACCCAGAACAAATCGAGCTGCTTTTCTTTGGATTTTTTCCAGTTCTTGAATCAGGTAATCCTGGTGAGGGTCCCATACACTGGAACCATACTCTAGTTGGGGTCTTACCAGAGACTTATATGCACTCTCCTTTACATCCTTACTACAACCCCTAAACACCCTCATAACCATGTGCAGAGATCGGTACCCATGTGATTACCCCAGTGAAGATCTTTCCTTATATTAACACCTAGATACTTACAATGATCCCCAAAAGGAACTTTCACCCCATCAACGCAGTAATTAAAACTGAGAGGACTTTTCCTATTTGTAAAACTCACAACCTGACTTTTAGCCCCGTTTATCAACATACCATTGCCTGCTGTCCATCTCATAATATTTTCGAGGTCACGTTGCAGTTGCTCACAATCTTGTAACTTATTTATCACACTGTAGAGAATAACATCATCCGCAAAAAGCCTTACCTCCGATTCCACTCCTTTACTCATATCATTTATATATATAAGAAAACATAAAAGTCCGATAACACTGCCCTGAGGAACTCCCCTCTCAACTATTACAGGGTCAGACAAAGCTTCACCTACTCTAACTCTCTGAGATCTATTTTCTAGAAATATAGCAACCCATTCAGTCACTCTTTTGTCTAGTCCAGTTGCACTCATTTTTGCCAGTAGTCTCCCATGATCCACCCTATCAAATGCTTTAGACATGTCAATCGCGATACAGTCCATTTGACCTCCAGAATCCAAGATATCTGCTATATCTTGCTGGAATCCTACAAGTTGAACTTCAGTGGAATAACCTTTCCTAAAACCGAATTGCCTTCTATCGAACCAGTTATTAATTTCACAAACATGTCTAATATAATCAGAAAGAATGCCTTCCCAAAGCTTACATACAATGCATGTCAAACTTACTGGCCTGTAATTTTCAGCTTTATGTCTATCACCCTTTCCTTTATACACAGGGGCTACTATAGCAACTCTCCATTCATCTGGTATAGCTCCTTCGGCCAAACAATAATCAAATAAGTACTTCAGATATGGTACTATATCCCAACCCACTGTCTTTAGTATGTCCCCAGAAATCTGATCAATTCCAGCCGCTTTTCTAGTTTTCAACTTTTGTATCTTATTGTAAATGTCATTGTTATCATACGTAAATTTTATTACTTCTTTGGCCTTAGTCTCTTCCTCTATCTCGACATTATCCTTGTAACCAACAATCTTTACATACTGCTGACTGAATACTTCTGCCTTTTGAAGATCCTCACATACACACTCTCCTTGTTCATTAATTATTCCTGGAATGTCCTTCTTGGAACCTGTTTCTGCCTTAAAATACCTATACATACCCTTCCATTTTTCACTAAAATTTGTATGACTGCCAATTATGCTTGCCATCATGTTATCCTTAGCTGCCTTCTTTGCTAGATTCAATTTTCTAGTAAGTTCCTTCAATTTCTCCTTACTTCCACAGCCATTTCTAACTCTATTTCTTTCCAGTCTGCACCTCCTTCTTAGTCTCTTTATTTCTCTATTATAATAAGGTGGGTCTTTACCATTCCTTACCACCCTTAAAGGTACAAACCTGTTTTCGCATTCCTCAACAATTTCTTTAAACCCATCCCAGAGTCTGTTTACATTTTTATTTACCGTTTTCCACCGATCATAGTTACTTTTTAGAAACTGCCTCATACCTGCTTTATCAGCCATATGGTACTGCCTAACAGTCCTACTTTTAAGACCTTCCTTTTTATCACATTTATTTTTAACTACCACAAAAACAGCTTCATGATCACTAATACCATCTATTACTTCAGTTTCCCTATAGAGCTCATCTGGTTTTATCAGCACGACATCCAGGATATTTTTCCCTCTGGTTGGTTCCATCACTTTCTGAATCAGCTGTCCTTCCCATATTAACTTATTTGCCATTTGTTGGTCATGCTTCCTGTCGTTCGCATTTCCTTCCCAATTGACATCTGGCAAATTCAGATCTCCCGCTACAATCACATTTCTTTCCATGTCGTTTCCCACATAGCTGACTATCCTATCAAATAATTCCGAATCCGCATCAGTGCTACCCTTTCCCGATCTGTACACTCCAAATATATCAAGTTGCCTATTATCTTTAGAAATGAGCCTTACACCTAGAATTTCATGTGTCTCATCTTTAACTTTTTCGTAGCTTACAAATTCTTCTTTCACCAGAATGAAAACTCCCCCTCCCACCTTTCCTATCCTATCTCTACGATACACACTCCAGTGCCGTGAGAAAATTTCTGCATCCATTATATCATTTCTCAGCCATGATTCAACTCCTATTACAATATCTGGTAAATATATATCTATTAAATTACTTAATTCTATTCCTTTCTTTACAATACTTCTACAGTTCAACACTAACAATTTTATGTCATTTAGCTGCTCAAAAGGGGTGCAGTGCTCTTGTAAATGTGAATATTGAACAGTTTTTAATTTATGTTTATTACTATTTGCTGATAATTGATGTTTATTGACTATTTACTGAAGAGTTCAAAGAAGCAAAATGCTTTAAAGGTATGTCAGGAAGTCTTTAGCGAAAAGCCTCACAAAATTTTGAGTATATTTCAACCTGGTGGTTATCTCTTCTACAGTGTGTATCAAGGGTCTTAGAACAGTGGAACTCTTTAAAAATGCTCCTCTGTGAATCAGATTCTGACAAGGTCAACTCAAAATTTCTGAAAGTTAAGGAACAATTTGAAAATCCATCTACTAAGCTTTACCTTTTGTTTCTCAGCTCTGTTCTTCCACTTTCAACTCCTTAAATTTATTCCTCCAACAAGAGACACCACTTATTCATAAACATTCAAAGTTAAATGAATATTTCAGTGACCTTATTGTTTGCTTTGTGAGAGCATCCTCTGTTCCTGAATCCGATACTAATTTGCTTGTTGGTGTCGATAGCTGCAATCACTTAAGTGCGGCCAATATCCATTAATCAGGAGATAGTGGGTTCAAACTCCACTGTCGGCAGCCTTGAAGATGTTTTTCTGTGGTTTCCCATTTTTCACACCAGGCAAATGTTGGGGCTGTACCTTAATTAAGGCCACGGCCGCTTCCTTCCCATTCCTAGGCATTTCTTATCCCATCGTCGCCATAAGACATATCTGTGACGGTGCGACATAAAGCAAAAAAAATAAAAATAAATTGCTTGATGTGAAATTTAGTTCTGCTAAGTTACAGAAAAGTGACAGTGAGTTGGTCATTGGGGCAAACACAAGTGCTTACATAAGGGCAGTTTCTCTAGATGAAACTACGCTGAATAACTTTTATTCCGATGTGAGACTGTTCTATACAAAAACATGCGAGTACATTGTCAGCAAATGGCCAATTAGTGATAAGTTTCTCGAGCATGCTGAAGTTACTGATGTTTTCCAGAGGAAATCCAAAAGTTTCTTATCAGTAGAATTTATGATTGACCGGTTTCCTAAAATTATATCATCAGAAGAAATTGATTCTTTGGAAACCGAGTTTAGTCGTTTCCAGTTTGATGAATTCCCTTTTGGCAAGGATGAAAAGGCCAGCAGACTTTAGTTCGAAATATCGAAGATCACTGATGCTTCTGGTATAAGGAAGCACCCTTCACTGAGTAAGCAAATGACGGCAATTCTTCTAGTACCCTGTAGTAATGCTCCAGTGGAAAGAGTTTCTAGTTTGGTCAGGAGGAACAAGACTGAATTCCGTGCTAATATGAACACCAAACTTAAGTGCTCTGTTAGTGCAGAGGATGCACATAATATCAAAAGAAAAAGCATGTCACCAGTGTACCTTTATGAAACGGGAACTGCAAGCTGCTAAGGGGCAATTACAGTATTCAACAAAAGAAATGATCCTTCAACCTCCACTCAGATAATATGTACTGCAGATCACCTGTTACTTTAGCAGGTAAGAATCATACACTGTTTATATGCTAGTCTTTGGTTGAATTGTATGTTGTTCATTGATTTTTCAATGATATGTAAGTTAGTGAGATCTTGAAAAAAAAAAAAAAAAAAAAAAACCACTACCCCCCGCCCCCAACGCCATAACGGCTGCATTACTGCCTTGCCTTTCTTGAAAGTTGGCATCTCTGTATATCCTAGTAAATGAAAGATACAGGAACAATTGTACTTTTAAAATTAGGTTGAAGTAAACTTTAAAGAAAGTGATTACGGTATATGATTTACGAAAACTTAAACAACCCTCCACAAGAGATCAAGTTGAACTACAACTGAATAACATAATAGCATTGTACCTAATAATTCATGCACTGAAGTGTAAATGAAAAATTAAAATACACAATGGAATTAATTAAAGATGAACATCTGCGAACAAATTTTGTCAAAAAGAATACCTGGATGACTGATGAGATCCTTAAATTAATGGAGAGGAGGAGGATAGCAAATCGTAACACTGATGAATATAAAAACATTAATAAAGAGATCAGGAATAAAATAAGAGAAGCTAAAGAAAACGAAATGCAGGAAAAATGTGCTGAAATAGAAGCATTACAACTAAAACATGACAGTTTCAACATTCATCGTAAAGTTAGGTAGCTGACAGGAAAATTAAAAAAAAAAAAGGATAGCAAACAAGCTGGTAGAGAGTGAAGGAAAAGTCATAGTCGACTTAGAAGAAATCAAACTTACATGGGAGGGATATATAGAACTGTTTCTGGACAACTGACCAGAGCCTCCATAGCTAAACTGTGAAACAGGACCAGATATTCTAGTAGAGGAAGTATGAACAGCAATAAAGGTAATTAAAGATGGCAAAGCCTCAGGCCCAGACAACATAAGTGCAGAATTTTAAAAACTTTTTAATGAAAACAATGTGAAGTGGCCGACTGTAATGGTCAGTGCCATCTATGATTCTGCCAACATTCCGTATGAGGGGCTAAAATCAGAATTTATTGCATTATCGAAAACAACTGGAGCTAAATTATATGGCGATTTCAGAATGACAAGTCTTCTAAGCCATTTGTTGAAACTTTTTCTGAAGGTCATTCACAAACGAATATACAAACTCTGCGAAGATCAAGTTTCACCTACACATTTTGGTTTCCGAAATGCAGTTGGCACACAGGAAGCTCTATTTAGCATTCAGGTACTATTTCAGTGATATAGAGACATAAATTGTGATATTTATGCCTGTTTTCTTGACTGTCAGAAGGTCTTTGATAGAGTGTAACATCACAAGATGATTGAAATATTAAGAAGTATTGGTCTAGATGATGGAGATCTAAGAATCATTGTCATCTTATACTGGAATCAGACTGCTTCTGTTAGACTGGGACAGGAAAATACGGAAGACATACCTACCCAACAGGATGTACGATAGGCTTGTATAATGTCTCCATTGTTGTTTAACATCTATTCAGAATATATCTTCAGGGAAGCACTGGATGATATAGAAATGGGAGTGCTATTAAATGGACAATGGATAAACAACATTCGATATGCAGATGACACTGTAATTTTTGCAGGTAATTTAGAAACTTTACAATATCTCATTGAAAGAGTAGCATTCACTAACCATGAATACGGTCTTGACATTCATATAAAGAAAACCAAAGTTATGATCATAAGTAAAAACTTCATCCCTGCATGTCATCTAGTAATTGACCATAAACCTGTTGAACGAGTCCGGAAATAGACTTATCTTGGCACCATCGTTAATGATCAATGGGATCATTTGGTTGAAGTGAAGTCCCGCATTGGAAAAGCAAGGACTGTGTCCAACAAAATGGGAAAACTGTTTAAAAGTCGTGACTTAACACTAGTTACAAAAATGAGACTTCTTCGCTGCTATGTATTTTCTGTTCTCTGTTACGGTGTTGAAACATGGACTTTAACGAAGTCTCTCAGTAAAATGTTAGAGGCCTTTGAGATGTGGCTATACCAAAGGATGCTAAGAGTGTCATGGGCGGATCATGTCACAAATGCAGAGATCCTTCGAAGAATGAGAAAAGATAAGGAAGTACTGACCGCTGTAAAAATGAGAAAGCTGCAATACCTCGGTCACATCATGAGAAACAGAAGCAGGTACCATCTACTGCAAGAAATCCTGCAAGGAAAGATAACTGGAAAGAGAGGTGTTGGCAGGAGACCAGTCTCCTGGTTAAAAAACCTCAGAGACTGGACTCTCAAGACATCGGCAGAGTTACTCCAGGCAGCTGACAACAAAGAAGACACAGCCAAGATGGTTGCCGACATCCGGAACGGATAGGGACCAGAAGAAGAAGAAGTAGCAGTGACCCACTTTATTTAAATCTTACTATTTCTGTAAAATGCACACGTTGGGCTGAGTGACTCAGACGGTGTGTGACCCCAACTTGGCAGGTTCGGTCTTGGTTCAGTCTGGTGGTATTTGAAGGTGCTCATATACATCAGCCTCGTGTCAGTAGATTTACTGGCGTGTAAAAGAACTCTTGTGGGACTAAATTCCGACACCTCTGAATTTCCAGAAACCATAAAGTAGTTAGTGGGACGTAATGCAAATAACACTATTATTATTAAATTGCACACTAATGGAACACAACATGTTTTGTTTGCAGATGAAATGTTCAGAAAAGTTTCAAGTTGATCAACAGATGTTCCGTTTCACACATTGCAAAAATAAAACAATGAAAGTAAACTGAAATGCAATGTGTCCAAACATTTATTACCACAACACCAGCTAAGCCAGGCCCAGAGCAGGTTTTTATGGATATATGTGATGCTCTTCAAAAACTGACAAATCCCATATTGAAATAATTTTTTTAGAGAAGTATGCACAACATATCCCAGATCCAGCAACTTGAAGAAAAGAAATATTTTCCAATATCATATGCACAGGTACATAAAATTTGATTTTTATTAATTTATTTACAGTACGTTTTCAGTGGTGCCAACTATTACGGATTGTCCGTAAAGATTACGGATTTCACCTCACGATTACGGAATTACGGTCAAAGGGGAAATTATTACGGAAAAGCTGACATTATCAGGAAAAATAATTTTCAGCGGGAAGAAAGAAAAGAAGGAAAAAGGCTCGAAAGGATTGAACATTTCTCCTAAATCGTCCTCATTTCAATGCTTGTGAGTTGACAATGATACTTATTCGATCGTGATTTCCTTTTGCTACCCATAAGCGTTGTAAAATTCATTGTGAATGAAGGAGCTCAAGCGCTGCTCTTCTCCACTATAAATCGTTCAGTAATGTTGTATTTGCTGTGTTAAGTGCACTGACAGTTGACAGAAAGATTGAGAAAGAAGTGAGACCTACATTAAGCACATCTGCACTGGAACCGCTTATGGTTCAGAAAGAAGTAAGTATAAATAACCACCTAATCGATACTTTATTAATGCCTCAGGCAAAATTGAATAAAATTAAAACTTACAGGACATGTTTCGACCACGTAGTGGTCCTCTTCAGCTGTATAAATAAAGAACTGAAAAGAAAAACATTGACAATAAGCACAAATAAAAGTTCTTTGGAGACTCCTTTGATAAAAATGGAGGTCGTCAGAATAGGTCATCTTGCCTTTCGTTCTTGTTTGGAAAAGATGTTTATTCTGCGCTGTCTAGAGGGTCTGTCTTTGAGCGCGACCTGGTGAAGTAACGATGTGATACAGTTTGACAGTTCATGGAAAGCTCTGGAGAGAAGGGAAGTAGAGTTTCATCGTCATCTAAAATAACATGTGAGGGAGGATGGAGATTGGGCTGTGCTTCTGCGATGTCGTGTTTGATTATATCTCTTGTTCGTCTAGTCTGTTTCATGTCTACCCATTCTAAGTATTTGCTAATATTCTCATATAAGATGTTTTTATGCTCGTTTTCGTTGAGATTCTCTTCACAGTTTTCCAATTTATCAAGAACGACGTGGATGTTTTTCAGGTTGTTCATAAGATTACCTTTATTAATCATACAGATAATTTGAAGGTCCTGTTTTATATTGGTGAATTTGTGGTTGGACTCTTTCATATGGGATCCCATGGCAGAGAATCTTTTGTATCTTTCAGCATTGACGTGTTCTTGATATCTAATTGAGAAGTTCCTTCCAGATTGTCCCACGTAAGTTTTTTTACATTGAGCACAAGTCAGCTTATAAATACCCGATTCCTGGAATTCGTCATCTTTAAGTTTATTAGCTTTATTATGACTAAAGAACCTATGTTTCGTGTTGTTGTTTGTAGAGAAGGCTACCTTGGTATTGTGTTTCTTGAATAAGTTGGTGATTTCGTAAATCTTCGGGTTATTAAAGGTGAATTTTACATATCCTTTTTCTTTTTCTGAATGCTGTTTAAGTTTAATTTGTTGTTGGTATTTGCATTTAGTGATGATTTTATTGATGAATTTCAAACTGAAACCATTATGTAGAGCCTGTTGACGAATGAAAGAAAGTTCCTTTTTTCTGTCTGTTTCTGTTAGCGGAATTTCAAAGGCTCTGTTGACGAAACTATAATAAGCTGATTTCTTTTGCGAGATGGGATGTAAAGAATCACTTTTGATTGTAGTCGGGGTAAAAGTGGGTTTCCTGTATATTTAAAATTGGAAATGGTTGTCTTTACGAATTGTTTGGATATCCAGAAAATTGAGTATGCCTTTCTCTTCTTCTTCGGCAGGAAACATTACGAACATCTATCTTAATCTGAAGATGAAACTTGCAAAAGTAAGCACAGATATATATTTCCTTAAAGAATGTCTAAACAATAATCTAATTCCTAAATTCTTAAAAGGGGCACAAAGAAACAACATACGCTCAGTTTTCCAAATTTCCACACAAAGAACAGTTAACCGCATATGGCTTAAACGAGAAATTAAATTTATGTATAGGAAGAAATCCTTCCTCAACCAGGAGCTTTACCTAGCGCACCTTTCTGCTTCTAGTAACTTAGTTCCGCTAGAATGAGATTCTGTACAAAAATACGGCAGAGATAAAGTTGAAATTCTAATAAACAAGAAACGTACAACTTTGAATAAGAAGTTAGAAAATTTAAAAAACAATCCCCCAACAAATCTAAATAAGCATCAACCTAAATCTTCTTTTAATTGTGAAGAATTCCCACCCCCCGTCATGAACTTGTCGAACACGACGTTTACAGAACAAGAATTACAATTATTAAGCAAAGGGCCTAATCACAATTGGCATAGTTTCAATAACAGACAAGTATTAATACAAACTTTAGCAGAAACAGAGACAGCCATACAAACCCTTCCAGTCGACATTCAGAATGACGTACGGTACGAAGCAAAGAAAAAAATTCCCTCCTTAATTAGAGGGTTACTAACCAATTCCACAAACACTAAAATCGAGAAGGATCTTCAGCGTAAAATTAGACAAAGTGATGTAGTGATAACGAAAGCTGATAAAGGTGGAACAGTAGTAATATTAAATGAAACCGAATACATCAATAAAACAGAAACTTTTTTCACTAACAACAAATTTAAGGTAATTGAGAAAGACCCCACCCTAAAAATTCAAAAGAATTTGAAAGGGATACTGAAGCAAAGCTCCTTCCTTTTTAACGACCAAGATATTCAAAAACTCATTAATATGAATCCAGGACTTCCTAAAGCAAGAGCTATGCCTAAATTACATAAAAAGGATGCACCTATGAGACCTATAATTAATTTTCGGAGAAGCCCCACATACAAAATATCCCAATTTATTCATAGGTTCTTAACTCATAACTGCGTATTTTATACCAAATCTTCGATAAAAAACTCCAAAGAGTTCTGCATTGCTATTAAAGATTTCAAGTTAACTTCATCTCATGTAACAAGTTCCTTCGACATCAAGGACATGTACACGAACATTCCTATTAAGAACACCATTGAGATTATAAAGACGAATTTATTAATTCACAAACGTATCAGTATACCTGAAATAGAAAACTTCATTACTATCTTGGAATTCGTTTTGAACCACAATTTCTTCTCTTTTAATAATAAAATATATCAGCAAGATGGACTTCCAATGGGAGCGCCGGCTTCTGGAATTTTAGCTAACATTTACGTCGACTTTTTGGAACACACTCAGATAGTAGGTCACATTAAAGGACTCGATCTCTGGCTTCGATATGTTGATGATACCTATGCCATAATTAACAAGGAAATAAATGATAGTCACAATATCCTTAATACTTTGAATAATTTAGACCCAAACATAAAATTTACAGCTGAAGAAGAAGAGAAAGGCATACTCAATTTTCTGGATATCCAAACAATTCGTAAAGACAACCATTTCCAATTTAAAATATACAGGAAACCCACTTTTACCCCGACTACAATCAAAAGTGATTCTTTACATCCCATCTCGCAAAAGAAATCAGCTTATTATAGTTTCGTCAACAGAACCTTTGAAATTCCGCTAACAGAAACAGACAGAAAAAAGGAACTTTCTTTCATTCGTCAACAGGCTCTACATAATGGTTTCAGTTTGAAATTCATCAATAAAATCATCACTAAATGCAAATACCAACAACAAATTAAACTTAAACAGCATTCAGAAAAAGAAAAAGGATATGTAAAATTCACCTTTAATAACCCGAAGATTTACGAAATCACCAACTTATTCAAGAAACACAATACCAAGGTAGCCTTCTCTACAAACAACAACACGAAACATAGGTTCTTTAGTCATAATAAAGCTAATAAACTTAAAGATGACGAATTCCAGGAATCGGGTATTTATAAGCTGACTTGTGCTCAATGTAAAAAAACTTACGTGGGACAATCTGGAAGGAACTTCTCAATTAGATATCAAGAACACGTCAATGCTGAAAGATACAAAAGATTCTCTGCCATGGGATCCCATATGAAAGAGTCCAACCACAAATTCACCAATATAAAACAGGACCTTCAAATTATCTGTATGATTAATAAAGGTAATCTTATGAACAACCTGGAAAACATCCACATCGTTCTTGATAAATTGGAAAACGGTGAAGAGAATCTCAACGAAAACAACGAGCATAAAAACATCTTATATGAGAATATTAGCAAATACTTAGAATGGGTAGACATGAAACAGACTAGACGAACAAGAGATATAATCAAACACGACATCGCAGAAGCACAGCCCAATCTCCCTCCTCCCTCACATGTTATTTTAGATGACGATGAAACTCTACTTCCCTTCTCTCCAGAGCTTTCCATGAACTGTCAAACTGTATCACATCGTTACTTCACCAGGTCGCGCTCAAAGACAGACCCTCTAGACAGCGCAGAATAAACATCTTTTCCAAACAAGAACGAAAGGCAAGATGACCTATTCTGACGACCTCCATTTTTATCAAAGGAGTCTCCAAAGAACTTTTATTTGTGCTTATTGTCAATGTTTTTCTTTTCAGTTCTTTATTTATACAGCTGAAGAGGACCACTAAGTGGTCGAAACATGTCCTGTAAGTTTTAATTTTATTCAATTTTGCCTGAGGCATTAATAAAGTATCGATTAGGTGGTTATTTATACTTACTTCTTGATTAAACATCGATACGGTCATGAAATGGACAACTTGTAATATGGTTCAGAAGACGAAAATGCCATCAGAGTGGGAAGGATGCTTCAAGAAAACCTACACTGAAAAGCTGCTGTTGCGTGAGAAACAAACTACAAGGAATGTTTTATCACATAACTAACAGGTTGTGTGCAAATGTTATTGTGTAATATGATATACTTTCAGATAGATTGCTAGAGGGAAGGGCAAAAGGGGTGTCATTATCAAGAAGGGAGGAGGATGCTTTGGTTTTGACTCGAAATTTTTCTCGGGGGCGAAGGGCGATTACTGATAATCCACTTCAAAGGTTGGCACCTCTGTGTTTTACATGATCTACAGTTAATGTTATTTGGAAATGTGAAATTCATTTTTGAAAAGAGGTAACTTCAAAGCATGAATAGTATTTTACTTATGATTTTGCAAAGTAGATTTTTAGATGGAATTCAAAACAACTTGGAAGATTCAAACATACGGGCTTCTGTGGATGAAACTATGGACTCAACAGGTTGAGATGTTGTCAGTTTGAAAGTTGCAAAGTTAAGTGAGAATGGACCTGGTCAAGCTCGTCTTGTGTGCTGCAAAGTTCTACAAAAAAAAAAAAAAAATTCAATTCCGAACTTTTTCGACAAAGGAATGCGTGAGCAGTTGCTTTAATTTTAGTAAATGATCATACAAAATTTTGTACATCGCGTTTTAAAATGTAAATTAATTCTAATACTTGTACTGATATTTCAGGGATTTTGTAGCCACATACGTTAGATAAGAAAAGGTTTCTTCTACAATTGAGTGATTGATAAGAAAAGGGTTCTTCTACAATTGAGTGATTGATAAGAAAAGGGTTCTTCTACAATTGAGTGATGCTGCGCCATACATGGTAAAGACTGGAAAGGCCCTTAAAGTATTTTACACCAATTTGAAGCATGTTACATGTTTCACCCATACGGTGCATCGTGTGGCAGAAACAATACATCCTACGTATGAGAACTTGAATACAATGATTTCTTCCAAAAAGAAGGTAAATAAATGCATCGTGTTGAATATTACTTAAATTGTGTACTGAAAAGTGATAATTATATATTCTAAATAATATACTGACACAATATTTTCATACTGAAGATATTCCTGAAAGCTCCTGGTTGTATTTCTGCAAACAGAGGGAGCTTGCCAGATTTGCCTTCGCCACCACAGCCTATTCTAATGAGATGGGGTACCTGGCTAAATGCTGCAATAATTTTGTAGTAGTTAGTGATTGTGTTGAATTTACCACCAATGAACTTAATGTCACTGATTAGGTATAATACCACTTAATTGAATTAATTTTTTCTGGCTTTAGGTCGTGAACATTTTTCCAGTAGAGGACGTTGCTTGCATTAAAGATGCACAAGTGGAATTCAGTAAAAAGAATGTGTGCAACAAGACTTAATGTATATAAAATCAAGTGTTAGCAAATTGCCTGCTGCGATAACAAAGTTGGAAGCTCTAGGTCTACCCCTCGTTGAATCTTTAGTAGTTATTGAAGACATCAGATGTGCCTGCAATCATCGCACGGAGAACTAGCTGCAGCAGCTAAAGCTGAACAAAGTGATCTGTTCAAATCCTGATTTTGAATTCGTCAAGCTTATAAGACTTATTGTGTGGTGAGAATGCAAAAGACGTACAATTTGACCTCACTTCATCCCAAGTGTCTTCATTTAAATATGCACCTGCCACTTCTTGCAACGTTGTAACTTTTCTGTTTTTAAGAATGTGCTGATAGATAAACAGATGAGGTTAAATCAAGACAGTTTGAAGAAATTAGTTGAACAATGTTTCAAAAGGAGCTGAAAATGTAATTGTGTTGAACTGAATTTTGATCGTGCATATTTTCTAGTTTTATGCATATTTTCTAATTTTTGTGGATGTTTTCCTATGCATGCATTTGCATGCATATTTTGAGATCTGGTAGTGTATGTATATCTGGGCTTTTATCATTACATTCATTCTTTCCCCTCTGTAATCTTCCCTTACTGCCTTTACAGTGTCATCCATCTTCATTATGAACAGTAAAGATGACAGCACACTCCCTTGTTTTAGCCTATTATCAATTCCAAACTATTCTCTTCTACCCACTATTGTCTTCATATAGCTGCAACCAACAGTTATCATATATTGCTTTTACCATTGTTATTACAACCTGTGTCAGAAAAGTTTGGTGAATGGTCTCATGAAATAAAGGCAACGTAAGTTACACACAAAACTCCTTTACTGGCCTTCAAAGTAATCTCTGTTAGCTACAACACTTTTGACATCAACTGTAAAGCTGCTGGAAGCTGGCAGCAAACGCTTCTTTTGGAATATCCTGGAGAACCCTTGTCACATGTTGTTGGATACCTGCTACACTGTTGAACCGGTGGCCTTTCAGGGCTAATTTAAGACGGGGGAACAAAAAAGATCTTTTTTTTTTTTTTTTTTGCTAGGGGCTTTACGTCGCACCGACACAGATAGGTCTTATGGCGACGATCAAAAAAGATCTGCCACGCCAAATCCAGAGAATACGGAGGGTGTGGAAGAACAGTCACCTGGCGTTTAGCGAGAAACTGGGTCATGCGGATCGCGGTGTGCGGACGGGCATTGTCGTGGAGGAGCTTCCACTGTCCACTCCGGTACAGTTCAGGCCGAACCCGTCTGATGCGTTGCAGTAGCCGTTTCAAAACTCCCTTGTAGAATTCTGCGTTGACAGGTGTATCCTGGGGTACAAATTCATGATGAATGACACCATTGCTGTCGAAAAAGGTGATCAGCATTGTCTTAATCTTGAACTTTTTGTGCCAACTTACCTTGGGAGGCAGAGAAGACGCTGAACACCACGCCATTGGCTGTCTCTTGGTCTCCAGATCATACTGGTAGCACCACGACTCATCTCCTGTAATGATGGTTTTCAGCACCTCCGGATTTTGGTCACAAACGTCAATGAAATCTCCCGACGTTTCCATCCGAGTTTTGCTTCTGCTCGTCTGTCAGGTTGCGCAGTACAGACCGGGCACAAATCTTCCGCTTTTTCAAATGTTCGTGAACAATGATCCTTACACTGTCCTTGCCTACACCCACTTCATCTGCTATCATTCGCAAGCATCTGTCGCACTCGTTCAATGTTGTATGGAGATGTGCTTGTGATTGGTCGACCCGAATGCGTCTTGTCCTCAACACCTTCCTTTCCATCTCGAAAGCATTTAAACCAGTCAAACTCCAAAAACCGTAAAAGTAGTTAGTGGGACGTAAAGCAAATAACATTAAACCAGTCAAAAACGCACTTTTTACTCACTGCTTGAGCGTGGAAAACTTGCACTAACATTGCATGTGTTTCCGTTGCCATTTTGCCTAGGTGGAAGCAAAACTTCATGTTAACGCGTTGCTCTGTTTTGCACTCCATTGTGCAATGACACGAGTCCTCACACTGACTCCATGCGATGTGTTGCAGCATTCAACTCCGTTTAACTGTGTTGAGTTGACCAATAGGGGGCACTTGGTGTCATGTCTCGCAATGCGTATGTGCGACCGCATCGTCTGAACTAGCATGGTGTACAACCTGGGCGACCATTCACCAAACTCTTCAGACTCAGGTTTTAGTTCATTGCTGTGCCCCTATGTTTCATGCTTTCCCAGACTTTTGTTCTAGGGATGCTGTCATATGCCTTTTCTAAGTCTATAAAAGTCATTACTGCCATATTTACACGTGTATAGACCCCACTTTTCATATTAGAATTTTGAGACAAATATCTGGGGTGGGGCTTATACTCGGAACAAAGAAATTACCTGAATCATTACATTTGCTGAATTACTGATCACTTACTAATACTTTGGTCATCGCTAGATTCACATTCAGTGTCTGATGTAGGCTACACCACACAGCGTCATCTTCCGTTCTGTCCATTGCATTAGAAATTGATGTCACCGTGAAACTTTTGTGAACCCTGTCTGGAGATACTTATTTCCATGCTGCAGCAATCCATTCACATGTCTGTGAAAGGGAAGCTCTCTTAAGGCGTCTAGTTGGGGTCTTTTCTGCTGCGCTGCTTATTCGGTTACGGTACGGTAGTCTCAAATTTGCCTTGAATGGGCAGTTGATAGAAACATAGAGGAGTTGCAACATTCCACTAAGAATTCCACTTTTCTTGCCGAGACTTCTCCTTAACACCGTCTAATGTAGCAAAGGCTTTTCAGTCTGTCAAACACATAGCAAATACAATGTAAATTAAAACACTAAAAGCATATCTGTAAAACACACACTAACATACAAAGAATGACATGTTTCGTTCTACAAGAACATCCTCAGATTCTATCAAATCACTTAAAATAAGCTTATATATGTACAGTATTGTTTACGTAGCGTAAACTTGTCAATGATAGAGAGATAAGTGATAACATGAAACAGTAATGACAAAAAATAAATTATATACAATTATAATATAGTGAAAAACTTACGTATTTTTCTAGACTGCCGATGTTAAGTCTGTTGTCACCAAACACTATTTCAGGACTGTGGTCATGGAAAGTTTGTGGTGAGCCACGCTGTGCGTGGAGAGGGGAGGGCAGGACAGGGAGGGGCCTAGTAGATCGATGTGGATCTCTCCTATTGGATGATAAAATCGGGTAGACTATAGAGTGGAGAGGGGGGGGGAGAGATGTAGGGCGGAGCGGCTGGAGCGCTGTGGAACTTTCCATCAACATTGGAGGGGGGGGGGGAGAGATGTTATTGACCTATTTCATGTTAATTGTACCTGTATGTAATATGGATGAATGTAATTATTATAATTTTTATTATTTATAATAGGAGAATGAAGTACGGAACGGTATTATTATTATTATTATTATTATTATTATTATTATTATTATTATTATTATTATTATTATTATTATTATTATTATTATTATTATTATGAAAAAAGCAATTCACCTTCCGTCAACATTGGAGAGGGGAGAGAAGTTATTGACCTTTTCCATGCGAATGTACCTTTATGTAATATGGATGAATGCAAATTAATAATTTTTAGTTGAATAAAGTAAGGGACGTTATTATTATTATTATTATTATTATTATTATTATTATTATTTACGATAGAAGCAATTTAAGGAGTAGGTGTTGTCAGATATTATGCGAGTAGAGCAAATAGGGGGGAATTATTTAAATGTGTATTATTATTATTATTATTATTATTTACGATAGAAGCAATTTAAGGAGTATGTGTTGTTAGATATTATGTGAGTAGAGCGAATAGGGGGGAATTATTTAAATGTGTATGCTCATTCAGGTTATTGGCATTAGTATTTTTTGCGACGTAAATTTCTATTGCTTCTTTTATATTCAAAGATTTACTTTTATTTTCGAAGTGTAAAATTTTTAGATCAGTGTTGATGTCTGTGAAATGGTGTGAACAGTCGTAGATGTGCTCCCCGAAGGCTGAATGCCGATTATATCTGATCGCGTTTTTGTGTTCTTTGTATCTTGTATGGAAATTACGTTTTGTTTGACCTATGTATGTGGCGTTGCAGTTAGGTTCTTGGCACTTGAGTTCATACACTCCTGACTTTGAGAAAGGGTCCTTTTTATTTAAGTTGCACCTGCTGAAGTGTCTCTGTAGTGTGTTATTCGTTCGAAAAGCTACTTTTAAACCTTGTTTCTTGAAAATGTTAGCTACTTTGTATGTGTTATTGTTAACATAGTTGAGAACCACGTAGTTTTCTTTGTCGTGTGTGGTGCTTTCCCGGCGACTTATCTTATGTTTATTTAAAAGTTTATCCACTGTGCCTGGAGGATGGTTGTTTTCTTTCGCGATTTGTTTAATTATTTGCATTTCTTCATTGAAATCTGTTGTGCTCATTGGTATGGAAATAGCTCTATGTATCATTGTATTCAGTCCTGCTATTTTGTGTGTGTATGGGTGGTTCGAGTTGTTGTCAATAGTGTGTGACGTCTGAGTGGGCTTTCTGTATACCTTGTAAGATAGGTTGTCATTATTCCTGTTGATTGTGATGTCTAAATAGTTTATTTTCTTGTTATTTTCTGGTTCCATTGTGAAGCTGATGGATTTGTGTAAAGAATTTAGAGTGTTTAATAACTGGTCTGCATTAGTGACGTCATTATCATATATGCATATGACGTCATCCACAAATCTGCTCCAATGTAAGATTCCTTTTGAAAGCTGGCCCATTAAGAACATGTTTTCGAAGTTATTGAGAAAAATGTTTGCTATTATACCTGATAACGGTGAGCCCATGGCTAGCCCTTCTGTTTGGCAATAGATTTTGTCGTTAAATGCAAAGCAATTTTGGTGTAGTGTTGTTCTAAGAAGGTTAATAATTTCTTTGGTTTCTTGTAGAGAGGTGTTTTCCTTAAGAAGGTTTTCGATAATTTTAATGGATTCATCTATTGGTATGTTGGTGTACATGTTAGTGATGTCAAAGGATATCATACGTGTGCTCTCTGTTATTTTAAGTTTATTTAATTCTTTAATTAGTTCTAGGCTGTTTTTAATTGATCTGTCTCCTTTAAGTGAAATTTTCTCTTTTAGAATGATGTTTAGTTGTTTGCTTACATTGTAACTTGGCGCACCTTTAAAATTTACTATTGGTCTAATGGGACAAAGCTCTTTGTGTATTTTGGGCAGGGCTCTTAGTGTGGGGAGTTTAGGATTTTTGATTATGAGGCTTTCTTTTTCTTGTTTTGTGAAAATTAAGTCTGTTTCCTTGATAGCTTGCTTTATTTGGTTTTGAAATTTATTTGTAGGGTCGCGTTGCAATTCTTGAATACCGTTGTTGTTGATGAATTCTATTGTTTTTTCTATGTATTCGTCTTTCTTCATTATGACTGTTGTGTTACCTTTATCCGCTTTCGTGATGATAAGGTTGTCGTTTTTAATTTTGTTCTTAACTGTTTTCATTGCCGAGTATTGAGTGGCGTAATTCGGTTGCTTAGTGGAATTTTCATGTGCGATTATTTTTAGGGCTTCGTTGGTGGCTACGTTTTTTATTATTTCTCTTTGTGGAGAGGGTATTTTGTCGCAGGCAATTTCTACGTCAGTGATGAGCTGTTTTATGTTGTTTTCGTTATGACGTTCCTGGCAGTTGAATTTGAGACCTTTCTCTAGCAGATCTATTTCATTCTTTGAAAAGGTAGTGTCTGATCTGTTAATTAATCTAGGGTGAAAATTCGCGAGTTTGCTGTGCTTAGCGTTTTCTGGACTTTTCTGTTTAATCATTAGGTTACGTATTTATTGTCAATAACTTTCTGTTTCCGGATTGCTTCCTTTTTAATGTAATCGTGTAAAAAGTTGGAATAGGATGTCCATTGTGTGCGGTGCCAGAAGTTGCTTAGGTTTAAATGGATGCGTAGAATTTGTTTATTGATTTGCTGTTTCTTTATGTACGCGAATTTGATTTCGTTTCTGATCCATAGTAACTGTGATTGAGATGTTGATATTTTAGCCGAAGTTGTTGTGGGTTTAGCTTTTATGGGTATGTACTTAGGAACGAGCTCTAATTCTAGACATTTCTTATTAATACACAAAATACACAAAGAGCTTTGTCCCATTAGACCAATAGTAAATTTTAAAGGTGCGCCAAGTTACAATGTAAGCAAACAACTAAACATCATTCTAAAAGAGAAAATTTCACTTAAAGGAGACAGATCAATTAAAAACAGCCTAGAACTAATTAAAGAATTAAATAAACTTAAAATAACAGAGAGCACACGTATGATATCCTTTGACATCACTAACATGTACACCAACATACCAATAGATGAATCCATTAAAATTATCGAAAACCTTCTTAAGGAAAACACCTCTCTACAAGAAACCAAAGAAATTATTAACCTTCTTAGAACAACACTACACCAAAATTGCTTTGCATTTAACGACAAAATCTATTGCCAAACAGAAGGGCTAGCCATGGGCTCACCGTTATCAGGTATAATAGCAAACATTTTTCTCAATAACTTCGAAAACATGTTCTTAATGGGCCAGCTTTCAAAAGGAATCTTACATTGGAGCAGATTTGTGGATGACGTCATATGCATATATGATAATGACGTCACTAATGCAGACCAGTTATTAAACACTCTAAATTCTTTACACAAATCCATCAGCTTCACAATGGAACCAGAAAATAACAAGAAAATAAACTATTTAGACATCACAATCAACAGGAATAATGACAACCTATCTTACAAGGTATACAGAAAGCCCACTCAGACGTCACACACTATTGACAACAACTCGAACCACCCATACACACACAAAATAGCAGGACTGAATACAATGATACATAGAGCTATTTCCATACCAATGAGCACAACAGATTTCAATGAAGAAATGCAAATAATTAAACAAATCGCGAAAGAAAACAACCATCCTCCAGGCACAGTGGATAAACTTTTAAATAAACATAAGATAAGTCGCCGGGAAAGCACCACACACGACAAAGAAAACTACGTGGTTCTCAACTATGTTAACAATAACACATACAAAGTAGCTAACATTTTCAAGAAACAAGGTTTAAAAGTAGCTTTTCGAACGAATAACACACTACAGAGACACTTCAGCAGGTGCAACTTAAATAAAAAGGACCCTTTCTCAAAGTCAGGAGTGTATGAACTCAAGTGCCAAGAACCTAACTGCAACGCCACATACATAGGTCAAACAAAACGTAATTTCCATACAAGATACAAAGAACACAAAAACGCGATCAGATATAATCGGCATTCAGCCTTCGGGGAGCACATCTACGACTGTTCACACCATTTCACAGACATCAACACTGATCTAAAAATTTTACACTTCGAAAATAAAAGTAAATCTTTGAATATAAAAGAAGCAATAGAAATTTACGTCGCAAAAAATACTAATGCCAATAACCTGAATGAGCATACACATTTAAATAATTCCCCCCTATTCGCTCTACTCACATAATATCTAACAACACATACTCCTTAAATTGCTTCTATCGTAAATAATAATAATAATAATAATAATACACATTTAAATAATTCCCCCCTATTTGCTCTACTCGCATAATATCTGACAACACCTACTCCTTAAATTGCTTCTATCGTAAATAATAATAATAATAATAATAATAATAACGTCCCTTACTTTATTCAACTAAAAATTATTAATTTGCATTCATCCATATTACATAAAGGTACATTCGCATGGAAAAGGTCAATAACTTCTCTCCCCTCTCCAATGTTGACGGAAGGTGAATTGCTTTTTTCATAATAATAATAATAATAATAATAATAATAATAATAATAATAATAATAATAATAATAATAATACCATTCCGTACTTCATTCTCCTGTTATAAATAATAAAAATTATAATAATTACATTCATCCATATTACATACAGGTACAATTAACATGAAATAGGTCAATAACATCTCTCCCCCCCCCCCCTCCAATGTTGATGGAAAGTTCCACAGCGCTCCAGCCGCTCCGCCCTACATCTCTCCCCCCCCCTCTCCACTCTATAGTCTACCCGATTTTATCATCCAATAGGAGAGATCCACATCGATCTACTAGGCCCCTCCCTGTCCTGCCCTCCCCTCTCCACGCACAGCGTGGCTCACCACAAACTTTCCATGACCACAGTCCTGAAATAGTGTTTGGTGACAACAGACTTAACATCGGCAGTCTAGAAAAATACGTAAGTTTTTCACTATATTATAATTGTATATAATTTATTTTTTGTCATTACTGTTTCATGTTATCACTTATCTCTCTATCATTGACAAGTTTACGCTACGTAAACAATACTGTACATATATAAGCTTATTTTAAGTGATTTGATAGAATCTGAGGATGTTCTTGTAGAACGAAACATGTCATTCTTTGTATGTTAGTGTGTGTTTTACAGATATGCTTTTAGTGTTTTAATTTACATTGTATTTGCTATGTGTTTGACAGACTGAAAAGCCTTTGCTACATTTAACTAAGTCAACACTGGAAAACATGGCTTCATTTTTAACAAATTAACACCGTCTGTCAAACGACCTGGAAAATTATCAAGTACAAACATCGAACGTGGGCGTAGGAGTGCACCCGGTCGCTAAAAACACAGTGTTTTCAACCAGTCCATGAAAAGGTCTTCAGTCATCCAGCCTTTTTGTTTCACTTGACAATAGCATCTGATGGTAACTTTCCTTTGGGGAGAGTCTTATGCTTAAAAATAGCGTATGGTGAAGTTTGTGCCCATCAGCAGTGATTGCTACATCATAGTGCACCAGCTGTACGTACCTAAACTGTACTAGCACCAAGCTCGTCTACTGTTGTATTGCCTGGCATGTCGACGCGAGTGTTTCGTCAGTATTACTGATGGCCGCCAGGTTGTAGTCATTCTTCTTTCAAAGCGTGATAGTATATTTTTGAAACTCTAGTAGCTTCTCCGGGTATGTTTCCGGAAGATGTTGCACCATTGATGTCCGCCACCCTATTGCCAGATCATGTCACTTCATAAAACGCCTTACCCATCTATCGCTTGCTTTGAATTCAGTAAAGAAGTAAGTATAAATAACCACCTAATCGATACTTTATTAATGCCTCAGGCAAAATTGAATAAAATTAAAACTTGCAAGTTTCATCTTCAGATTAAGATAGATGTTCGTAATGTTTCCTGCTTGGTTAGCATTCGTATTACAAGTTGTCCATTTCATGACCGTATCGATGTTTAATCAAGAAGTAAGTATAAATAACCACCTAATCGATACTTTATTAATGCCTCAGGTAAAATTGAATAAAATTAAAACTTGCAAGTTTCAACTTCAGATTAAGATAGATGTTCGTAATGTTTCCTGCTTGGTTAGCATTCGTATTACAAGTTGTCCATTTCATGACCGTATCGATGTTTAATCAAGAAGTAAGTATAAATAACCACCTAATCGATACTTTATTAATGCCTCAGGTAAAATTGAATAAAATTAAAACTTGCAAGTTTCAACTTCAGATTAAGATAGATGTTCGTAATGTTTCCTGCTTGGTTAGCATTCGTATTACAAGTTGTCCATTTCATGACCGTATCGATGTTTAATCAAGAAGTAAGTATAAATAACCACCTAATCGATACTTTATTAATGCCTCAGGCAAAATTGAATAAAATTAAAACTTGCAAGTTTCATCTTCAGATTAAGATAGATGTTCGTAATGTTTCCTGCTTGGTTAGCATTCGTATTACAAGTTGTCCATTTCATGACCGTATCGATGTTTAATCAAGAAGTAAGTATAAATAACCACCTAATCGATACTTTATTAATGCCTCAGGCAAAATTGAATAAAATTAAAACTTGCAAGTTTCATCTTCAGATTAAGATAGATGTTCGTAATGTTTCCTGCTTGGTTAGCATTCGTATTACAAGTTGTCCATTTCATGACCGTATCGATGTTTAATCAAGAAGTAAGTATAAATAACCACCTAATCGATACTTTATTAATGCCTCAGGCAAAATTGAATAAAATTAAAACTTGCAAGTTTCAACTTCAGATTAAGATAGATGTTCGTAATGTTTCCTGCTTGGTTAGCATTCGTATTACAAGTTGTCCATTTCATGACCGTATCGATGTTTAATCAAGAAGTAAGTATAAATAACCACCTAATCGATACTTTATTAATGCCTCAGGCAAAATTGAATAAAATTAAAACTTGCAAGTTTCATCTTCAGATTAAGATAGATGTTCGTAATGTTTCCTGCTTGGTTAGCATTCGTATTACAAGTTGTCCATTTCATGACATTACGAACATCTATCTTAATCTGAAGATGAAACTTGCAAGTTTTAATTTTATTCAATTTTGCCTGAGGCATTAATAAAGTATCGATTAGGTGGTTATTTATACTTACTTCTTGATTAAACATCGATACGGTCATGAAATGGACAACTTGTAATTGAATTCAGTAGACAAAATATTCTGTTTACTGGCTATCTTTTGAGCTTCAAGTTGAACCTGGAGCTCTTGTTTTGCACACATATTCTAGCAGCTCTGTTTTCATCTGAGGGTATTTTGCTTCTTTACCCCGAAAGGCCTTCACTTCCAAAACCCTCAGTGAGCTATGGTTAGGTACGTACAGACTGGTAAAACCTGTCGGGCAGGTTTATTGGGTTGGTTAAGTTGGGACTACCTGCGGCATAACCACCCCCTTCAAGGTCGTACAGTATGTAATTCAAGGCAACAAAACAATTTACAGTGTTGACACATTTCATAACACCTTACCAGGAAAAAGTTATATTTGTTTTATAAAATATTACATACGGTGGGGCCTGTATACGCATAAATACGGTATATCCTTCCCATATTCCCAGCTTTTTTCCACGATCTGTCTCAGAATAAAAATGGATTCCACTATCGACCATCCACTTCTGAATCCAAATTTTTCATCATATGACTGACTTTCCACCTTTTCTCTGATTCTTCTTTCCAATATCCTTTCCATTACCTTTGCAACATGAGAGATGATTGTGATTTCTCGGTAGTTACCTCACATCTTCTTATCTCCTTTCTTGAATATTAATATTATAACCCCCCTTTTTCCAATCCTCGGGCACCTTTCCTGTCTCCATATACTACACACTTGAGTATTATGTAAGTCCACTGAAGTCCTGCTGGACCTACAGTCCTGATCATTTCTATGGCTACTTCATTGATTTCCACAGCTTTTCCCCATCTTTAATTGCCCATTTCACCTCTGCCATTGTAATATCTAATTTCCTTTTCTGTTGCTTCTTATATTCCTGCTGCCTGGATACGTTCTCCACATGTCTGGTTTCACACGTTCGCCACGCTCACCAAAATATTCTTTCCATCTATTCATTATCCCTTCTGGTTTTGTCAGTATTACTCCTTCATTCTTCATAAACCCTACATGCACTGTTTCATTCCTACAGTTTCTTATAGTTCCAAATAATAATTTTTTCCCACAGTTCAAATCTGTCCTTACTTCCTAGGTGAATGTTTCCCAACTTTTCTTTGGCTGCTACTTTTTTGCAGGTTCTTTTCTCTTTTATATGTCTTGTTCTACTCTCTTCAGTCTTCTGTGTTTTCCATTCCTTCCAAGTTTTTTCTTTTCCTTTACTTCGTCCTTAACTGTAACATTCCACCATGTTGTATCTCTTTCGCTTACCTTTTCTGATGTTCTGCCATATGTTTTCTCGAAGTGTAACTTAAATGCTTTTCAGTTTGTCGAACGCACAACTTCAGAGTAAATATTATACTGTAACATACCTGTAAAAAAATCACTATTAAAGAAGGAATAAAAATACACACTCCTTGGGCACTTTTTTCTCTTTCCATACACACTTGAGTGCAAGACACTCCTTGTTTAATAGCGTCTCTTTTTACAGATTCATTATAGTGTAATATTTATAATGAACTTGTGTGTTCGACAGAGTGGAACGGTTTTAAGTTACACTTAACTGTCTTGACACTGGAATATATGGCTTCCTTCTTAATACATGTTTTCTCTGCACACCTTACAAATGTACTCTTAAAATTATTCCATTCCTATTCAAAATGACTAATGTCTGTTTTGGTATCAGTTTTTGTAATTCCTTCCTAAACTCTTTCTGGGCCTTCTTTTCTTTCAATCTCCAGACCATAATCTTTCTCTTTTTCCTTGTAGTTTTGTGACCTTGCCTACTTTCACTTCGCTATCACTTCTCTATGGTTACCACCAAAGACTTCCTCTGGCATAACCGTAAGATCTTTCCGATGTACTTTT
This sequence comes from Anabrus simplex, assembly GCF_040414725.1. Lineage (NCBI taxonomy): Eukaryota > Metazoa > Arthropoda > Insecta > Orthoptera > Tettigoniidae > Anabrus > Anabrus simplex. The sequence continues at coordinate 983,278,929 of NC_090265.1, read as the reverse complement.
CCAACTAATATATAATCAATCAACGTTTTCATTCTTCTATCTCCCTATCCATACCTGACAATCTTCTGGCTTTTTCTTTCTGAACCATGCGTTTCCTATTATTAGTTGGTTCGTCTGGCAAAAGTCCATTATCATATAACTTTTTTGATTCTTGTTGCCATATCCATATGGCCCTAGAATTTCTTCTCTTCCCAGTCTCTCTCATCCTTCTTGTGCATTCAGATCTCTCATTATAATTACTTCCTTGTCTTCAGTGTATTTCGTCATTTCTTCAAAGAATTATTCTATATTCTCTCTTTTATTTCCAGTTTTTGGAGCATATACTTGGAACAGATCTCATGTTCCTGTCTCAAACTGTACCCTTGCTATGATCATTCTGTCATTGATCTTCTCCACCTTCTCTACATATTCCAGGTCATCCTTTCTAATGATCATTCCTACTCTGTTTAGTGCATCCTGTCCTTGACTGTAAAACAACTTGTACTATTCCTTCAGTTTTCGTTCCCCTCTTCCTCTCCATTTTGTTTCACTAAGACCAAGGATTGCTATGTTTTTCTCTTTCATGACTCTTATAAGCTCTTTGGTCTTGTCTTGTCAGGGTTAGGATGTTGACTGGATATATTGGATATATATACTCACAGTTCCCCCCCCAGTACCTGAAGAACTGCGTGTCACTTGCAGGGAAAGCCGTAGCATTTTCTGAGGCTGCTCCATATCTGCACTCATTTTAGGCTTTTATTACAACAAGTTTGCCACTCCCAAAAGCTTTTTAGAGCTGCTGCCAGCAGGTGATGAGGCTGCTCCTAACATGGAGTATAGATGCCTTCTCTAGCTGCCCCTGACCTAGGGACAGGCACTGCTTGATGGGTTTCAGTGTCATTTCCTAGGGACCATCACCTCACCTAAGAGAAGTCACCTGCCCGAAGTTGTTGGTCCTCTTAGGGGGGTCAAATTACTTCTCGCTACCTGACTCTCGGCGTAGAGTCTCTGGCTGTATGGTCCACTCTTTTACCGTAGTGGACCGGACTGGCCAGACAGCCGACTTAGCACACTGGTTTACATAAAATCAGTTTCATGGTCCGTATTGCACTTCAATAGATTCACAATTAAGTATTTATTTATTGTCCACCTAGTCTATACAATGATTGCTTAATGCAATTTAATGGTTAAAAGTGGTACATGTTTCGTATAATATCAACATCTTCAGCCACATAACACTGTTTAGATGAAAAATATATAAATTGACAGAGTAATGCTTTAGAGGAAGTGTCCTTAAAATTAACATAAGATTGACAACATTAAAACAAACAAATAACTCAAGAGAAAATATATAAATTATTTCTACATTTGAAAGCAGTCGTCAAGGAAACACTTGTACAATATTCATAGATTTTAATAATAATAATGTTATTTGTTTTACATCCCACTAACTACTCTTTTACGGTTTTCGGAGACGCCAAGGTGCCGGAATTTAGTCCCGCAGGAGTTCTTTTACGTGCCAGTAAATCTACCGACACGATTCTGACGTATTTGAGCACCTTCAAATACCACCGGACTGAGCCAGGATTGAACCTGCCAAGTTGGGGCCAGAAGGCCAGCGCCTTAACCGTCTGAGCCACTCAGCCCGGCAATATATATACATAATATTCATAGAGAATATGTCTTAATGATTCATGAAAAAAGGTCAATTCATAAATTAAAAATTATACAATTTATAAGTAATTGTCGAAATTACAAAACATGTACCACTTTTAACCATTAAATTGCATTAAGCAATCATTGTATCGACTAGGTAGGAAAATACATAAATACTTAATTGTGAATCTTTAGCACACTGGGGCAAAATGCTGGCAACCAGGAATGAGTTAGCTGGAAAATTTATAATATCGAATAACAGACCATTTATATTGGTATTGAAAATGTTTGTTGGAGAGATCTGTCAAGTAAAGCACATAAACAATTGTCATGATCGATCGTATTTTTAATCTATTTGATAGCAGTTAAACTCTTGAGAAGCAAATTTTCTGTTAATGTTTCCTCTTCTTTTCAGCAATATGACAGGCTTGGAGTACATACTGCTACATGTTCAAGAGCCAATTTTGTATGTTATTCGTAAGCAGCATCGGCATTCACCTACTCAAGCCACACCTTTAGCAGACTATTATATAATTGCAGGCATTGTCTACCAGGCTCCAGACTTGTTATCTGTTATTAATTCAAGATTGGTTAGTATAAGATTGTTTAATTTTAGCATTAAGGTGAAAATAAGAAACTTTCTGTATACTGTTTTCATTGTGTTTCTGATAATTGTTTGCCATTAATTGGGAATCTATATAATTAAAAAAATTACTAAAATAGCTTTGTCTGTCCAGCTATTCTACTGGACTGATTTCCTTCATTTTTTAAAATTACCTACTGATGAGCAGTCAAGCATTGATAGGTCTCAAAGTTCAATCAACTTTCAGTAATCGTACATAAAGACATCAGTGAAGTAAAAGATTAAAAAATTGTCGCCATAAGACCTATCTGTGTCGGTGTGACGTAAAACAAAAAACAAAATAAAGGATTTAAAATGATAGGCGGCCATAGACAAACCTGTTGTACTATCTGATCATGCATATTGCCTACGTAGCCATTACTCTTTAAACACATTGTCTTACTAATAAAAAATTTATACACTTGTTTAACACTTGCACATTGAACAAACCCTGTATGAGTATTGCATATTTTTCTTACTAATAAACGTGGTATATGCATTGTATTACTGTACTGCACGTATACAATCGTTCAAAGCCGTAGGAATATCTTCCTGCCGTTCACTGACATATTTCTTCACGTTCATATCACTTTTGCTGATTAGGCCTATCTGTATATCAATCTGAATGTTATCGGCTGAAATAGGTGAATATCCAGTTACGTACAGAATTTCAAGCCGCATTTAATGCCGCTAAGAAATATAATGTTTAAAAGTAATTGAGTGTGAAAATATAATGAAAGTTATGTCAAATAAAAAAATTCATTATATGGAACTAACATGTCATATCTCCCATTTCATCTTCATTATGTTTCTGATTTTTTTCATTGCTGGTAAAGAAACATTTCGGCTGAACGTAGATAAGTTTGATTTTAAATTTGAATGATAAAAAGATTCAGTATGTGTCTTTCCTTACAGTCATGTTCAAAATTGGTATGCACAAGCACTAAAAAGTCACTCCCTGGCCAACATCTTTACTATTAACTTCACACGAGGGTTCAGAGCGAGGCAAATGGTCTTCGGATACGGAAGTTATTTTTAAAACAAACCTCAAGTCTTTATATTGCTTAGTTCTTAATTTATGACAGGAAGAATCTCTCCTTTGTTTAGGTTTCACACATGACACTGCTGGCTGGCTGATTTGCCAGTGGGGATCTCCCAAACAGTGCGCATTTATATCTCCAGACAGTCGTTCGTATACAGTACAGTGTTCATTCTATCAGTAGTATAATATTGATCAAATAAAATTCAGTGATAAATGTTCAATTCTTGAGGACAAGTGGATTGTGTTTGTGAAGTCTGTGTAGTTTGTTAGTGCGTGCTTGTGCGTTCTTAGTTCAAAGAACAAAGGCAGAAGGGTGCACAATGGATCCTCACATTAAGAAGAAACTGTCACCGATAATAATTACTAACCCCTTTTCGCTCTCGATAATAATTTCTAACCCCTTTTCGCGCTCATGTTCATAGTGCTGTGAGAACTTGAAGTTCGCAAGATATAAAGCCACCTCTAGGATCTTTCATTATTTCTGTGTTAATGACAATTCGAGTGTACTCCTTCGTAAATCAATATCATCATCATCATCATCATCATCATTGTACAGTTCCAGTTTCCCGGGTACTGTTAATGAGCCTCTTCTACTTCTTCCTATCCATATACAACTTGTCTTGGAGAACATCATCCACTGTCCATCCTCTGGTAATTAGATCAACCTTGATCATGTCCATCCATTGGGTTTTACGTCTTTGTATAGGTCTTTTCCCCTCCAGCTGTCTGTCCAAATTTTTTCTGACTGTTCTTGTAGGCTCCATCCTCATCACATGCCCGTACTACCGTAGTCTGGATGTACTGATTCGGTCTAATAGGGATGTCTTTATTCCAGCTTCTTTCCTCATTTCTTACCTTGTCCATCTTGGTCTTCTGGATGGTTGATCTAAGAAATTTCATCTCTGATGCTTGCAGTCTTGATGAATGTCTTTTTGTGAGGGTGCATGCTTCAATACCATTGGCCAATATTGGTATGAAATAGCTGTTAAACATCATCAGTTTGGCTGGTTTTGGAATCATGTCATCCCATAAAAGTGTTCTTATTTGTTGGTAGAATTCTGATCCCTTTTGCACTCTGTAATTTCCTTTCTGACCAAATTATCACTGGAGATTACACTTCCAAGGTAAGTAAAACTATCCACACACTCTAGCTGGTTGTCTCCTAGTTTTACACTTGCTGGATGCCCTTATCTGTTGACTGCCATTACCACTGTCTTGGTCTCGCTGATGTTGAGATTATATTCCTGGAACTGTGATTTCCGTACGTGGAGTCTGGTCTGTACTTCCTCTTCTGTTTTGCTCCAAATCATGATATCATCAGCAAAGGCCATTGCATTCAATTCACCTAACTTTCCCTTCACGTTCTTCATTATATTGTCCATAACAGTAATGAACAGTAGTGAGGACAGTGCACTTCCTTGCCGAACTCCACTCTTGGTCTCAAACCATGATGATCGACCTTCCCCAATTTGTACACAGCTCGTACAGTCTTTGTACAACATCTGAATTTTCCTTACCAGTCCTATAGGCACATTTTTCCTCAGGCACTCCCAGATCTTATCTCTTATAACACTATCGTAGGCCTTTTCTATATCCAGGAATACAATGACCAGGTTCTTCCCTTTCTCCCAACATTTTTCCATCAGCATACGGGTGCAAAAAATGAGATCCATTGTTGATCTGTTATTTCTGAATCCATATTGCTCCTCTAACTGTGGTTCAATGATGGTTCTCAATCTTCTTTCTATGATCTTCTCTAGAATTTTTAGCCCATGAGACAGCAGTGTTATTCCTCTATAATTGGTGGGTTTCCGTCTGCTCCCTTTCTTAAAACGGGAATTATAATGCCCTTGCTCCAATCTGCAGGTATTTTGTTGTCTGTCCATATGGCATTTAGTACTCTGTGTAGCCATTGTATACCCTGGATGCCTGTTGCCTTTATCATGTCTACATTCAATTCATCTGCATCTGAAGATTTTTCTTTAGGCTTAGATTTTAAGGCTGTCTCAGTTTCTGTCCAGGTGATATAATTTTAAAACTTCTGTCATCTAAGAGAAATGGGTCACTCTGCCTCTTAAAGTTTTTATTTTACGAACATTTCCAGCCTCCATAACCTCAAAATGTTCTATCTTCTACTGTATGTTAGAAATATCGTGAAGATCATCATCATTTTCCGTTCGTCCAGTGTGTGCTGAATGTATAAGTCAGATATTTCACCATGATATTATTGCTGCAGACAGTAAATGCTACTAAAATAAACTGATTACTCGTTTCTTTTTCGTCACTCGCTGTTATACAACGCTTATACGAGGGTCCTAGTCTGTATAAGTAGTTCAGTGAATAACTATAACAGATGTATACACAGGAGGCTTATACACAGTTTATTAGTAACAAATTGTACATAATCGGTATATTAACCTGATATAATAGGTAGCAGGTAGGGACCCTCTTCGGAGGCAGCCCTACCCAGGGAGTGGCGCCCCTGCCTATGTGAGTCCTGGAGCACACTGACCTGGTGTGTAACATCTGGTATGGGTCCCAGCTGAGGGTTACGAGTGAGGACCTCAACGGCATCTACGGCGGAGAAGGTGGACTTCGGCACGGCGGAGATGGCGGAAGGGGCATACCCGTAGCGTCTGTACTCCAGAGGAGCAGCTACGAAAGGCGTCTGTCTCCATGTTAGGGGCGGCCTAATTTTGAACCTGGCAGTAGGTATAAAATGCCTTTGGGTATGGCGAGCCCATCGTAACAATAGCCCATATGGACAAAGCAGATATGGTGCCTCGGAAAAGGGTAGGGCGTCCCCTGCTAAAAGCGACGCGCAGCTCTTCAGGTGCTGGGGGAACTGTGAAAAATGGGCAACCAGCACCAAACTACATCAAAATTGCAACAGTAAAATGTACTGACACTGACGGGAAAGACAGAAGAACTGGTTGACTTCGTGATAGAAAAAGATATAGCCATACTTGTACTGTGCGAGACCAAGAAGAGGGGTACAGGGGAGATCTCTCTGAGAGAAGGATACAGGCTGTATTACAGCGGAGGACCTGAAGCAAAAAATGGAGTGGCCATCATACTTAGAAGAGAAATCCAAGAATATGTGGAACGTACAAAGTACGTCAGCGATAGGATGATGATGATGAGACTCCAGTTTGAAAATGGCGTGATAGATCTATTTCAGTTGTATGCCCCACAAACTGGTTGCATAAATGAACATCTAGAGGACTTCTTAGAGGAAGTGGAGAGACAGAAGATAAGGAAGTACTATTGATGGGAGATCTAAATGCACAAGTTGGAATGGAAAGACAAGGAAAGGAAGATGTTGTAGGGCCCTTTGGATATGGAAATGTTAATCCAGAAGGCGAGTTGTTGGTGGATTTTTGCATGAGGAATCAAATGATTGTTGGAAACATCTGGTTTAGGAAGAAGAACAGTCAGAAGATTACAAGGTATGGTTGGGGAGACAGACGAACAAAGACCATGATTGATTATATAATCATAGAGAAAGAACACCGGAAGAACCTTGTAGATGTAACAGCCATGCCTGAAGAAGCCTTTGGTGGAGATCATAGAGTTGTGATAGGAAAATTGAAAGTTGATTGAAAAACCCCAATTAAGAAGAGAGAAAAGAATTAAAGTATGGAAGTTGAAGGAGAAAAGGATACAAGAAGAATTTCAAAGGGAAATAATACCCTTGGTACCCAGGACAGAGGTGGGGAATGTTGAAGAGGAATGGAAAAGATTTAAGGAAGCACTGGTTGGATGTGCAGAAAAGGTGTGTGGTAGATCATCAGGAAATGTGAAAGACAAAGAAACACACTGGTGGAATGATAGGGTAAAGATTAAAGTGAAGGAAAAGAAAATGGCATGGAAAGCATGGAAAACATCTAAGACTGAAGAAAGTAGAAGAAAATATGTGGAGGCAAAGAATTTGGCCAAGAAAGTAGTGGAGGAAGAAAAGAGGAAAAGCTGGGCCTTATTCACACAGAAATTGAGAGATGATACGCAGGGCAGCAAGAAATTACTGTATGGTATCTTAAGAAACAAAAAGAGATCAAGTAAACACCAGATTTGTGAAGGATTAAGGTGGCATAATTTTAACAAAGCCAGAAGAAATAAGAAATAGATGGAGAGAGTATTTTCAGAAGCTGCTGAACATAAGAACGAATGACAGTCATTCAATGGACGACCAGGAAAGGCAATTAGTTGATGATGAAATGGATAAAGAAATTACAATGAATGAAATTGAAATGGCAGTAAGAAAGATGAAGAATGGAAAAACTGCTGGAATAGATGAAATTTCAGTGGAGATGATAAAGGCAGCTGGAGCTGTAGGCCTGCAGTGGACATATCGGGTTCTCAGGAATGTCTGGGAGAATAAGGAGGTCCCTGAGGATTGGCAGAAAGGAATAATCATCCCAATTTTCAGGAAAGTTTTGAAGAACTATAGGGGAATTACTCTAATATCCCATGTTGCTAATCTAATGGAAAGGATACTGGAAAGTAGAATAAGGTTGAGTGAGGGTTGAGAATCAGATACAGGAAAATCAGTTTGGTTTCAGAAGTGGAAGATCAACAATAGAGCCCATTTTCATTATGAGACAACTAATGGAAAAGCATTGGGAGTACGGGAATGATATGGTGATGACATTCATTGACATTGAAAAGGCATATGACAGTGTCCCCAGGACGAAAGCTTGGGACAGTCTGGTGCAAAAAGGAATTGGACAGGGATTAATAAAAATGATCATGGCATTGTATAAGGAATGTTGTAGTTGCGTGCAAACACAAGTTGGCAGGACAAGTTGGTTCAAAAAAACTAGTGGGCTGAGACAGGGAAGTGTTCTATCACCAATCCTGTTTACAATAGTAATGGATGACATCATGAGAACAGCAAAAGCAGCATATGGAGGAAGAGAAATGAACATGATGTTATTTGCAGATGATATTGTGATTTGGAGAGCCTCTGTGGCTCAGACGGCAGCGCGTTGGCCTCTCACCGCTGGGTACCGTGGTTCAAATCCCTGTCACTCCATGTGAGATTTGTGCTGGACAAAGCGGAGGCGGGACAGGTTTTTCTCCGGGTACTCCGGTTTTCCCTGTCATCTTTCATTCCAGCAACACACTCCATTCTCACTTCATAGCATCTATCAGTCATTAATAAATCACTTTGGGAGTGGTGACCCCATCGTACTAATAGCCTATATCTGCTTCATTCCTACTATCCCTGACCCAGTCAATGACTGGAAAACAGGTTGCAGGTTTTCATTTTCATTGTGATTTGGGAAGAAGACGACAGGAAGGTTCAAGAACAGTTGAATGTGGTGAATGGGAAGAGTGAAGAATGTAGATTGAAAATAAGTGTAGAAAAGAGTAAAACTCTTGTTATGACTAGAGGGGAGAAAGAAGGGAAAGGTTACATTAGACTTGCAGACAAGCCCCTGCAAGTAGTGGAAACGTTTAAATACCTGGGGAGTGAATTAATGGAGAATGCTCGACTGGATGCTGAGATTAGTAAAAGGATTCAAGCTGGAAGTTGTTTCTATCATAGTGTAAGAAACATGTTATGGGACAAAGATGTGCCAACGGAAGCAAAGGATACTATGTTCAAGATGTATTACGTACCCATAACAACTTACAGAGCAGAAACTTGGACAATGACAAAGAAGGATGAGAGTCGAACACAAGCAGCCGAAATGAAGTTCTTGAGGAGTATGATACAGAAGAGTAGAAGAGACAAAATAAGGAATGAGAAAATCCGGGAAGAAATCGGAGTGGAAAAAATGAATGATAGAATAGAGAAGAGCCGACTAAGATGGTTTGGGCACATAAAGTGGATGAGCGACGAAAGAATGCCAAAAAAGGTGATGGAAATGCAAATCCAAGGAAGGAGAGGCCGTGGATGACCACGATTGAGGTGGAAAGATACCATCCAACGCAGCATTATAGAAAGAAACCTGGACTGGGACACAGTGTTGGAGGAGGAGTGGTGGAAAGACTGAAGAAAGTGGAGAGGAACCATATTTGCCCCTACCCGGCTACAGCTGGATAAAGGAAAATGATGATGATGATGAATAGTTTATTAGTAAGACTGATGATTTTTTTTTGCTACCTGCTTTACATCGCACCAACACAGATATGTCTTATGGCGATGAAAAGACTGATGAATAGCTATAACAGATGTATACACAGGAGGCTTATACATGGCTTATTAGTAACAAATTGGACATAAACGGTGTATAAACCTTGTATAAAGGTTATACACCGTTTATTAGTAAGACTGATTCAGTCTTAGTAATAAAAAATCCTTATAAAGTTATTTAGCACGTGTATAGTTATACACTGAATAAACCGTGTATAAGCATTGCAGATTTTTCCTTACTATTTTAATGTGGTATAGGCATTGTATTACTATACCGCACGTATACACTCGTTCCAAGCTGTAGGAATCTCTTCCTGCAGTTCACTGACGTAATGTGTCACGTTCACCACCTTTATAATCGCTTTTGCTAGCAGCTTGAGAAGTTGCATAGTAGCAAAAATAAACTTTTCATATCGAAATGGCTGTGGCAACATGAAATGAAAGATAGCAGGCAATTGACTTGTATCTGACAACATTTCAGCAGCTTGGTCGTGTATGAGCTCCAAGAAAGAAAAAAAATAGCAAGAACAACAACTTTTTATATAAATGCAGAATTTGCAGCAGGAGGTGGAAATGAGGATAAAAGAGCACCATGCATGAATGAAGAATTTGGAGGAAGAAAGAGAGCAGAAACAAACCCAACACACTATAAAAATGGATTTTCTCCTTGTAATGAAAGAGTGCCTGCTAAACAATCTAATTTTTTTAAATTTCTTATTAAAAGAAAAAATGAATACATGAATTATTTGTAATTTAAATCCACTGATTTTTGGACAATTTCCTTCAAAACCATTCATTAACAATAGTTGCTCTGATAGCATTACCTCTCAGATTGCGAGCTCTGGGTACGATAGGTTCTTCTGGAGTAATTACAGATTTGTCATCGGGGTCTTCATCCATGTCAATAGCAATGTTTTGTGTAGCAGAGCTAGTGCTACAATGCGGACTTATCTATTTTTCAGGATGGTTTTGAAACCCTTCAACAAACAGCTGAATCGTTGTTTCCATACTCTGAAACACCTTTCAACTAAGTTTCTGGTACAGATTTTCTTCTTTAGCAGTAGTTGGATATAAGATTGGAGTAAATAAATAAGGCATGCAGGCATAGCCAGAATCTCCCAAAAGACATCCCTTAAATTCACCCGTATCAAAACTTAGTTTAATCCAACTTCTGCGAAAAATTCTGCTGTCGTGCATACTTTCCCTCCAGCTTGCTACAATATCCCTTGTGCGCAAGGATGTGTGACACACTACTTGAACATTGAAAGAAAAATATCCCTTCCTATTTATGTAGTACTGTGATACTTCACCTGGCACCTTTTCCACTCTAATATGAACGCTGTCGATTGCACCTACAAAGGGTACTAGGAAAGTTTTGCAATGTGAGTGAACGCTTTAGTCTTTTTCAAAATAATTTCCATCACACTCAATACACTTCTCCATACGTCGAAACCAGTCACTGAACCAACTCTGCCACTTTTCTTCGGTTTCATGTTCACATTCTTGATCCCATGCTGCCAGAAGCTCCTCATCGGATGCAAAACATTGCCCTTTCAGCTTCATCTTCACTTCTGGGAAGAGTGCGAAGTCACATGGGGCAAGATCAGGACTGTATTGAGAGTGATCAAGCACAGTCAACCCTGATCTGGTAAGAAAATCCATATTACATTAGCACGATGTGCTGGAGCATTGTTGTGGTGCAAGAGCCAAGTGTTGAGCCGTGACCTTGGACGGAGCTGCTTGAGAGCCTGGATGACCTGAGGCAGACAAGTCTCACTGTACCACTTCACAGTAATAGTCCTTTGTGTTGCTAGCACAACCCAAGTCAGGATGCCCTGTTTAGTGAAGAATATTGCAATCATCCTTTTCTTCACTGACCTTGACTTTCACACAGTCACAGGAGTACCCTCATCTTCAAGCAGCCACACCTTGTTCTGGGATTATGTTGGGACATCGTAATAATAAAGCCAAGTTTTGTCACCTGTAACGATGCTACTGGCGTTACGTGAAATCCCATTGTCAAACTATTTTAGCATATTTCGGCACTATTTCACTCGATGTGCCCTTTGTTCCTCTGAAAGTGAATGGGGCACCCAAAGGGAACAAACCTTTCTAACAAGGAGATGGTCATGTAGAATTAAATGAATAGCTTGTACAGAGATTTGGAGGGTCTCTTCTATCTGATGATATGTCAACCGCCTCTCTTGCTGCAACATTTTCCTCACAGCTTCAATGTTTTCCTCAGTCACTGATCCAGACAGTCGCCCAGAACGAGGATCGTCTTCAACCCCAAAATTTCCCCTCTGGAACTCTTTGTACCAGCAGAAAATTGTCTGATGTGGACAGTCTTTCCCCAGCACAGGAGTCATTTCCTCCAGGCACTGGTCAAGGGTTAATCCACGAGCAAAATTGTAGCGGATAATTGCGCGATATTCACCTTTAGACCACACTGACATCTTAACTTGCTTTCAATCCCACTGCTTGGTAACAACTGGTGTGAAGGATGCGCCTTGCTGTCTTCTAGACCGGTTTTCACCTGTCTTTTCATCCCTCACCATAACAGGAGTGTCCAGCCAATTGTTTTTGCATATTGCAAAACTTTCCTAGTGCCCTTTGTATAATGTTCCTGAATCTGCATATGTGTCTATATTTCATAATTTCTTCTTCATGCTCAGCATTTGTTGATGGCATCTTAATGAATTCAATGGCTCTGCTAGCGAGAGTAGTGGCTAGCCTGCGACATGTTTGCTGCAGTCTGTTGACTTATGCCATGAAGCCAAATCATCTTGTATCTGTTGATAAAGAAAGAGAGAAAAGTGACAATAGAATGTTCCAATAAACAAGACTAGAAAAGATCATCGTTATTTTCCATTCTTTCTGTGTGTGCTTAATGGATAAGTCGGATATTTGACCACGATTAAATTTCTGCAGACAGTAAATACCACTAAAATAGAACACTGATCACTCATTTCTTTTTCACCGCTATACAACGCTTATATAAGGGTCCTGGCCTGTAGAAGCAATTCAATGAATAACAGATGTATACACAGGGGACTTATACACGGTTTATTAGTAACAAATTTCACATAAACAGCATAATACTTTGTAAAATGTCAATCAGTGTCACAATAAAGAAATCTACAAAAATTCATTTCACAGGAAAAACAGGTAATATAAATCCTAAAAGTAAACATTCAAGAAAGTACCCAGGCAATAGATGTATAAATGGTGTATCGTCGTCGTCGCCTAGTACTTGTATCAGAGTATTCATATTTCTCCTGAGATTCTTCTGATACTTGAATTCAGGAATGCAGATGCCTTTGATGAATATGGAGACCAATTCTGGCATGAAACATAAGATCACATTGGTTACACCTTAATAAAGAGTGGAGGTTGTGTTTGAGCCTGGCGTTGTTTACACCTATGATGTTTTTCTGCTTCTTTTCTACAATGTTTGTGCTCAAACTGTGCAACAGCAGCTGCAATAGTTGTGGCCAGCGAGTGTAGCCCTCTGTAGAACTGTTGTGTTTGGAATGTAGTCGTCCCATTTGATGTTCATAATATATCTGAGCTTCTGTTGATGGATATTCAATATCTCTTACCAGATGTCTCAGAAGAGGCAGTCCTTACAGTAGCAAATTCTGGCTCAAAGAGATAAAAATGTTATAAGGTAAAACTTTGCTAATGGGTACGGAAAAAAAGACATTAGGTGTCCAACATGGTGCAGCTCACATGTCGTCACAGCATACTACACAAGGCTCCCAGCTTAGGAATGTAGGTCTGGCTAATGACAAGAACACTATATCTGTATTGATTAGGTCCAGCTTGTGACAAGACCATTGGACTGTATTGGTTAGGTCTGGTTAGTGACAAGACTAATGGGGTAGGGGAAGCAAATAATGACGACAACAACAACAAAGAGCATTGACGGCACCAGAATATGATGTAATGGAAAATTACTGGTAAATTAGCCAGCCCGTTAAATGCTCGTTAAACAACCCCTATATAATTTTCAGCACAATTAAAATACGATAATAAGAATATGGCTGAAAGTACAATTCAAAGTAGCAGGTGACAATTATGGGAGCATGATATAACGGAAAGTTACCAACAAACTAGCCAGCTGAACTCACACCAGTGACAGAGCATTACACCACCTCACATACTTTGTTGGATTAACAAGGTGAGCACTTCTTTCAGGCATTAATGGGTATAACATAACTGTTTTTATATTTATAAACCATTTACAACAATTAAAAAAAAAGTGCGATTTGATAGAATCTGATGATGTTTCAAACACAAAACATGTTATTCTTTGTTTAATAGTTTTTTTACAGGTATGTTATAGGTGTTCAACAGACTGAAAAACTTAAGTTACATTAATTGAGTCGACACTGAAAAGTATGGCTCCCTTCTTAACAAATTATAATCATTGTTACTAAATGAGAATTCAAGTTCATTTGCATTTTTAATAGTTTAATGTCATTGTGTTGTTGCAATTTGTTTTTATCCTATTTCTTCCGCGTTAGCCACTTACAAGCACATAAGAATGAGCCTTCTCAAGAACATGAATATCAAGGCTGTTTATGATTACTCGACATGCTGGATTATACTCCTATGATATGTTGAGCTACGTATTTTTATCTTGAAGTGATGTTTCTACGTACAGCAAAATGCCTTACAATTTTAATGAAGAAAAAGTTAATTTATTGTTTGTTACTGGTCTATTAAAACAGTTTTTTTTTGTCATCTTGTAAGGGGTCAATACAGGAAATGCTTTTCTGGCTTCAATTACAGGACACCTGGAAACCCTGGAGATAATGACGTCATCAAAACCGCCAGAATTTTAGCAATCCTTGCAATGAGTGCTTCTGCTGGAAGGGATTTCAGCACGTCAAGGCTAATGATCACCGAAGATGATAGTAAAATTAGCCCTCATAATGTAACACCACGGGCTTTGCTTCTGCACTTACTGAGCAAGTGGCCGTGCAGTTAGGGTTGCGCAACTATGAGCTTGCATTCGGGAGGCAGTGGGTTCGAACCCTACTGTCAGCAGCCGTGAAAATGGTTTTCCGTGGTTTCCCATTTTCACACCAGGCAAGTGCTGGGGCTGTACCTTAATTAGGACCACGACTGCTTCCTTCTCCCTCTTGGGTCTTTCCTATCCCATCGTTGCCATAAGACTTATCTATATTGATGCGACATGAAGCAAATTGTAAAACTTTTGCACTTATTTGTGCTATGAATGAGGCATTTCCCTGTCAGGGTTGCCAGATACCTGAAATCAAGATCAGGACAGATGTGGGGCCAAGGAAAACATGGCTTGTATTCTACAAGTTGTAATTTTTCTTTCAGAATCTCAAATTTATTATTATATTGATATCATTTTGTGTGGCCAGTTATCTTGCTATGGTAATGAGTAGACCATAGAGCCAGTGTCTCAGTGCTGAGTGCTGGACAGCGGTAAATAACCCAATCCCCTAAGGCAACATGGCTTTGGGGAGATGGGTTTCCTTCGGCAGGGTGATAGTCTCCTTACTGTAGGAAATAACACTGGAACCCATTGAGTAGGAATCTGACCCCAGGTTAGGAGCGGCAGCAAAAGACGCCTGTACTCCATGTTAGGAGCAGCTTGATCACCTGCTGGTATTAATTCTAAAGTGCCTTTGGGAGTGGCGATCCCATCACAATAACAGCCTAAAATGAAAATGGCACTCTTAAATCAGCCTCAGAAAAGGCTAGGGATTTCTCTAGAAGTGACGGGTAGTTCTAATGCTGGGGGAACTGTGAGAAGTTGGCAACCAGTAGAGAACATTATGAAGGTGACGATAATCATCTTCCTCAAATGGAAAGGCAGAAGAGGTAATTGATTTCATGATGGAAGGACAATATTACTCGGATGGGATTGAGTGAGGTTAAGTAGAGAGGAAAAGAAAAGAAAAGAAGTTGAGGAAGAATGGAGTGAAGGGCATGAGGCTAAGAATGGAGTGGGGATAATAACCAACAAGATCTTAGATGAGTATGTAGATAAAGTTGTCTACATGAGTGATAGAATAATAAAGATACCATTTTGGGCGAGAATGGAGTAAAGATTTCATCCAAGTGTGTGCACTGTAGACTGGATAAGGAAAATAAGGAAAAATTCCTGGAGACACGGTAGAGAGAAATAAAGAACGTGGAAGTGACTGTCGTGGGAGAGTTTAATGGAGTGATGGGATGCGACAGAAAAGGAATGGAAGAAACAATTGGACCTTTTGGATATGGAAAAAAGAATGAAGAGGGGGAGAAGTTGGTGGATTTTTGTGTGAGAAATGGTTTAAATGTGGGCAATACTTGGTTCAGGAAGAAGAATAATAGAAGGATTACAAGATATGGATTGGGAAACAGAAGGCCAAAAACAGTAATTCATTACTTCTTTGTGGAAAGAGCAAATCGTAGACAGTTGTTAGATGTAACAGCTCTACTATGAGTAGCCTTTAATGGAGAGCATAGCATAGTAGTAGTAGTAGTAGTAAAAAAATGAAAGTAGAAAAAATAGTGAAAATAAACTATGGAAATTAAAAGATATGGAAGGAAGAAAATTCCCAATATCAGTTGAAATATCAGAAACCCAGAATTGAGAGGGAGCATGTGGAAGTGGAATGGGATATTTCAAGAAGGCATTTGTAAGCTGTGCAGAGAGTGCTTGTTAGTCTACACAAAGCATTTGAAAGGGAAACAAGAAGCGAGGATAACACAAGCGGAGGGGATAAGGAAAAAATGAATTACTGTGAGAAACTTGTGAATATGGGAATGGGGTGTAGACGATGTGATGGTGTTAGTATGAGGAGACAGAATCCGAGAGTGAAATTACAATGGAAGAGGTGGAAACTGCTGTCAAACAAATGAAGGTGGGAAAAGCAGCAGGATTGGATGAATTGTGAGTGGACATGATAAAATCAGCAGGACCTGTTGGTCTACAGTGGCTCTATAGGCTATTTAGATGTATTTGAAAAGAAAAATTGGTACCAAATGACTGGAGCAATGGACTGATAATACCTGTATTAAGAAGGGGGACAAGAAGATATGTGATAATTATTGAGGAATCACACTCATATCTCAGGTAGCAAAAATGTTTGAAAGGCTACTAGAAAAGAAAATGAGAAGTGGCTCAGACAGTTGAGGTGCTGGCCTGATCCCAACTTGACAGGTTCAGACCTGCCTTAGTGGTATTTTAAGGGGCTCAAATATGTCAGCCTTGTGTCTGTAGATTTACTGGCAAGTAAAAGAACTCATACGGAACAAAATTCTGGTATGAGACATAAAAAATAATAACAAAAAAACCCAATTGCATGAAGAGCAATATGACTTTTGAAATGGATGCTCAACACTAGACCTCATCTTCGGTATCAGGTAGTAATGAAAGAACATTGGGAATGCAGAAGAGATATGATGACATTCCTGGATTTAGAAAAGGCTTACGATAGTGTATCCAGAGCAGAGGTATGGAAAGTAATGCAACAGAAAAGATTTGGAAAACAGATGATAGAATATGTGCAAGCAATGTACAAAAATTGTAGCAGTGTCCAGACACATGTGAGGAGGACAGAGTGGATTTGGAATGAAACTGGACTACGCGAAGGAAGTGTGCTGTCACCTCTATTATTCATAATGGTTATGGATGAAATTATGAAGGAGAGAAAAGTAAAATATGGGGACAGGAAGCTGAAAGTAATGCTCTTTACAGATGGTGTTGTGGTATGGGGAGCAAACAGAGAGGAAGTACTGGGACAACTCGCATGTTGTGCGAGATTACTGAAAATCAGTGTGGAAAAGAGTAAGACAGTGGTGTTGACTAGAGGAGGAGGGGAAGGAATTATAAAAATAAAGGGACAAAACCTTCAAAATTGTGGAGAGAAATACTTGTGAAGTGAACTGATGCAGGGTTGGACATGAAGATCAAGTAAAAGAATTCAACTGCGAAATTCATTCTACCATAGTGTGAGAAACCTGGTGTGGAAGAAGGAAGTACCAGTGAAGTGTAAAAAATTTGTACTACTGCTGAGTACTGACACAATGCAGACTGACAAAAAGACTAGAGTATAAAATCCAGGACAGTAAAATTAAATTTTTAAGAAGTGTGATAAAGACAAGAAAGGACAGAGTAAGAAACAAGGACATCTGGAAGGAAATGGGAGGAAAAAACTTTTAAACAGAATGAAGAGGAAAAAACTTAGGTGATTTGGACATGTTAAGAGGATGAAAGAGAGAAGAATGCCAAAGTGGATGATGGAGATCCAGATGGGAGACTACTCAAAACTCCAAGCTGCAGAAATGAAGTTCCTACACACCATGATAGAGAAGATCAGGAAGGACAAGTTCAGGAATGAAAAAGTCCGAGAGGAGGTGGGAATAGGAGACTCCCTACTGCAGACGATCCAGAAAGCAAGACTGAAGTGGTTTGGCCATGTAAGTGGGATGAGTGCAAGCAGGACTACAGGAAGAGAATATGAAAGAGAAGTAAAAGGAAAATGGCCAGTGGGCAGACCCAGAGAAAAATGGACATACCTGGTGTCAACAAACTTACTTACTACTACCTATTTTCACTGGATTGGTCGAAACTGGTTAAGAAAATCACCAGGAGCTGAATCTGGGCCTCTTAGACTTATAAACAGAGTGAAAAAGGCACGCCCCAAAAGTAATAACAAAATAACGTAGATCTGGGGTTAGATGAAACACATTTATTAACACAAATTGAGAAGAAATCAGCCCAAGACTGGCATAAAAGAATAGATAAATAGGGATATGGGAAGTCAGTTACATACATGACGTTCAACAATGGCCCATCCAAAGGGAGTGTTACTCAATCTCTTAATTACTTTTTATACCTCTAGAAAGCACGATAGAGGAATTTGATTTGTGATATAATATTTCTTTGACCACACAGTGAGCATAATGCTTTAGATGAAATTCCAAAGTATTTCTTTCTCAAAATAAAAAATATAATAATCCTGAATTTCTACTCTCTCTTCTTTTTTATTTTTTGACAATCCCCACTGAGATTAAATCCCCAATAAAATCTAAGTTGCCAGCGAAATCGAGAACAGCTGAAAAGAACAATCATGGAACATAAAAGAGTAAAGAAAAGGTTTGCCATAGCAACAAGAAATAAACACGTGGCAGAAGGCGTAAAAATGAGGTTAAAATCCAAATCAAACAGATAATTTGGCTAGGAAGGCCAGATATGAAAGTAAGACAAAATGGGAACAATGATGATAATAAATAATAACTAGATACTGAAAAGTAGCATGTGCTCGGTTATCACACCACACTCACGCACACACATAGAGACCAGCATACGAAATATGAAGTACTTGAGTACGATGGCACGACACACGACGACAAGAACCGCGCAGCATAAAATACTTCGGTCAACGGCTCATGAGTTCGATCAGAAATCTGGATTGCTGCAAAAAGGTATGGCACATCCAGTCCAAACACACAACGTAAACAACTTATTCACTGCATTACACATATTCATATCGTACAGAAAGACGAACATGAATCATACAGTATCAGCGACAAAACACGATGTAGAGCACAAACTCAGGCCAAGACATTGAAGATAAAGAAAAATTGAAGGTCTCCAATCAAACATAGCAAGCAAACCCACCACGCACATGAACAATCGGACCAATGCCACCTTTTGCTCTTAGCCGAAATGAGCACACACAAGCAGACATGTAAAGGAAGGGAGGTAACTTAAGTCTGCACCAAGATATAATAGAAATAACACACAAAACGAGATATCTCCTTACAAACAGGCTTACTTATAACTACCTTATGGCAAACCGAGAATGATAGGAAAACTACCTCGAGAAGTAATAGTCATAATTCCGACTCCAAACTCTGAGAGTTGTACGGAATAACGTTTTAACCCTTTGCAGTCCAATTTTCTGTCACATGTTTCAACAGTCTGGTCCAAATTAATTTTGCACATTTTTACCTAGTCAGATTAAACTCAGAACTTTTATTAGTAAACATAATTATATGATTATTATGTTCTATAAACACAAGTCTAGTGAGTTACTTACAGCTTTATGCAAAAGTCATCAGTGCAGGAATGAAAAATAACATAAAAAAGTGGAGTGATGCAGCTAGGAGGAACCGGAGGTCCTCTAGTTTCCTGATCTGACGAATAACTTAGTCTAGGAGGCTCACTATCATGAAATGTTACATTCTGGTAAACACTATTGTCGTTTGTATTCCCATTTGTATGTGTGGAAGTATTTTCAGCATCACTGTTATTCATATATCAACACTGACCTGAGAAGTGTCATCATTGTCACGTGGCGTATACCCTCCTCCACCCAGTCCATTACTTTCGTGCGTCGTCTTGCTTTTGTAGCAGTCACTCGAATTTCCCCTTCTGAATCTTCAGAAACAGTATATGATGGTCCGGGATCATTTCATGGTTTTTTACGCACAGGTCCAGTCGCTGAAGTTTCACTTGCAATGCTGGAGTTCACTGCACCTCCTTCTTCACTTGGCAGTTCTCTAAACACTTCGTCTAATTCAAAGAAATAATCATCATCACTGTTCTCTAAACAAACGTGCATATGTATCTCTTCATCATTCTTATTGGCCGCTTTTATATCGCAAATTCAACTGAGACAAATTGCATTCACAGATAAACACGCCTAGTACAACACGTGTGCAGCACTACTCAATGTAAACAAAACACAGCTGACAGGCCGTGGGTAACCATGGCGATACACGGCTACATATATATCGTATTATTTCCATGAAGATAACAGAACAGCTTTCTTTGTGCACAAAAAATTTGCTCTAGAAGCTTCAGGGATATCGATTGACCTCAATCAGGTCAAAGAACTTCAGTAAATAACTTCTTAAATAGAATGAAACATAATGTCGAGGTGATGTCGATGTTGGACCACTTACAATAAACCATGGCGTGACCTCGTCGTTGGACTGGAAAAGGTTAAAAGGTTTATAATACCTTCTGTAAGAGACGAAGGCCACATCACAAAACACAGTCTCCATCTTATTTTTCTTTCTCACCGTCCAACTCTTATAGAAAGAAATGCTTTGGCGATCCTTATGGCATGAGCTGCCATCTGTCTAAATAGGGATAAATTGCACATCGGGCATGGTATAAATGATGCCAAGCAGCCATGACAGACTGACATAAGACATCACATAAAATGCGGTATCTGAAGAATATGAAAACAAGCAACTAGGTTACGAGGTGTGGATCAACATTCCCACCACCTCTCCAAAACGAGTCTCCCTTGTTGATCAAGCAAGGGGGGCTCATTTTATACAAGGGCAAAGACTTAAAACCAAATGCGTGTGTGTGACTACAGCTAAACTTATACTAAAGGATAATCTAAACATTTTAGAAAGATAATTACACACGTTTACACAAACATAAACAAATTTTGAAGGAATATATTGGTACAAATGTTCATTCACTCGGGTCAACACAACACCTGAAGAAAAATTGTATCTTCAGACAGTTATACAATTGCGGTCCATCAAAATCGTGAAGACTGGAATATGTCAGGTATGGTCTTACTCCGTATATCTTATTCCATTTATTTTTTATATTATTAGTTTGGAGTTTTAAACCTAGTTTTCTCCCTGTCGTCATACAGATTCTTAGAAGGAAAGGGAAATGATTTCCATACCTGAAACAGAAAAGTTGTGAGCGTACAGTTCTCTTATCACAGGTTTGTTTTAAAATTTTCTAATGAATATAGGGAGAACAGAAAATACTACATTAGGAAAGAAATAGTCAGATATCACGGGCTCCTCGGATATTATGATTCTAAAAGCGAAACATGAGCTTGGATGAAACCTGGTTAGCGACTTCTTCCAGTCTGATGATTACAGGTCCCAGAAATTCGACAGTTTTCTTTGGTTTGGACCACTTTTGAGACAGTTTCCCATTGACGTGGTCAACGGCAGAACTGGTGGGGATCTTTTAATCAAATCAAGGTCTCCAACTCAAAAAGGAACAGGCTTCCTTCCCTTGTTGTATTTCTGAGCCACCTTGTTTTTTTGCCTTGATTAGATGTTGAGAAGCAATTTTCCATTTATCCTGGACAGTCATGTGGCAAGAAGGAGCAGACAGATATTTTATATTCCTCTGCAATGTAAGCAGATCATTAGGAATTCTGCCCAAAAATAGTTCAGCAGGAGTAAAATGGCAGGATTCTGTGGATGGCGGTGTTGAAACCTAAGCTGAAAAAAGATAAGCAGGAATCCCAACGAGTTTGGTTGTTACGGTGAAAGGCAGATAGACACGTCTTACGGTTACGGTGGAATCTCCTTATATGAGATGGTTGAGGATATTGCTGACTAAGACAAACGTGTTTTATACCCCATGATAAGGACATGTTCCGGAAGTGGGTGCAGGTGAAAACAGAGGAGTTGCCCAACACCAAAGTCGTGGAAGGGCCAAAAATAGCAAAGCTATGATTTGATAGCAATTTAACGGTGACAGCGGAATTAATTTTACGAACAGGGAACAGCCAAACAAACTTAGAAAAACCGTCAATGACAGATAGTATGCCAATATTTCCATTTCTGGATTTTACCAGTGGACCGAAGAAGTCATTGAACAATTTCTCCCCAGGAGAGTCCAGAATGTTAGCGGAGTGGAAACTGACTTGACTGTTTCAAGCAGGTTTGCATTTTTGGCAAACGTCACAGCTCCTCACGTATTCAAAGACATCCCTTTTCAAGTTTGGCCAGTAATAGTTCCGAGCAATCTTGTGGAAGATTTTCAGTTGCCCACGGTGTGCACCTAGACATGAATCATAGCCCTCAAGTCACGGGGAACAAATACCTTAGAAGACTTGTTCCGGGGACACTTGTGACTTTGCAGTTTATTTATCTGTGCATTGTTTTACACTTATTTGTGATTGGCTGATGATGACCAAAAATACTGATCGAAACTGGTACCAATTTTAATTAAATAGGAATGTGAACTTACATTTCTTGTTTTATTAGTATTGAAAGGTCAAACCATTTTATACTTTCTTTTAACTTATTAGTTATTTCTGAAGAATGTTGAAAGGAAAACTATACACAGGATTACATTCAGAACTATGGTCGGTTTCCCTACACCCTCAAACACACGCGACATTCAGCCACAACTTTGTCATTGCCCCTCACATGCACAACGATAAATTTATAAAAAAACAAACGAAGAATCCAACGAATCGTTCTCCCTAACTTTTTCACATTTGTGTTTATCCAGGACAACGCTTGATTGTCGGTGTGTACCCAGAAATGACTGTGTTCGCGGTAGAATGGAATTTCTCAATGCCAAGGACAACGGCCAAACATTCCTTCTTGTAAGTCTAGTAACTCTGAGGCTAGTTTTAGAGTGAACCAAGAAATGTTACGAATTTTTCAAGTTTAAGAACACTCCAGACTTTTTATAAATGTCTTTTTATATATGTTATCTATGAGAAGATAGTGAATTTAAATATCAAATTCAAGTTTCCAATTCGACGATTGTCCCTAATCATGAGAAGAAACAAATTTGATGGTGTTATTGTCATGTGACATTCCTTGTTAGATTTAGTACTGTTTATAATTGCATGTATGTCAATATCAGATTGTGTGACCAGCTGAGGTGGCCTAAGAAAGGTTGAAACCGGTCCTGTAGATCAAATATGATAAAATAAAGTATTGATTAGGTGGAAGCTTCCTTTTTATTGTAATTGAGGAGAGCTATAGGTCGATAGCTTTGTGGGAGAGTTGGATCCTTTTTCTGGTTTCAGAAAGACAATAATTTTTGACTTCTTGATGATTGGGGAAAGTCTGCCTAACTGAAGTATGGAGCTGAAGAATGCAGCGAGCCATCTTCTTGTAGCTTGACCACAGCTTTTTAGTACTTCTGGATAGATTCCATTTTGTCGTGCAGCTTTGCCATTTATGAGTGATTTTAATGAATAAATGAAAATCCACAACCTGTTTCCAGTCATTCGACTGGGTCAGAATGGAATGAATGAAGCTCTCATCTAGCGGCGAGGATAGGAATTGTGCTGGCTGCCGAAGCCTGTCCCACTTCTCTGGGGCAATAATTAATGACTGACAGATGAAATGAAGTAATATTGGAGACTGTTGTTGGAATGAAAGATGACAGGGAAAATTGGAGTACCTGGAGAAAAATCTGTCCCACCCCTGCATTATTCAGCACAAATCTTGCATGGAGTGACCAGGGTTTGAACTACAGAACCTAGCGGTGAGAAGCCGGTGCCCTGCCTCCTGTGCCATGGAGGCTCTCACTTTTTTTAATATCAATTTGTATTTGTATTGGATAAAATGATGGTAATTAGTGGCTGGCTGGTACAAAGAAAGCGGTTATTGGTAATAGTAGTAAAGAGCTACATCGTCCATGATTTGTTCATAATAAATTACAATTCTGTACAACCCGCAGTGACCAGTTTTTCTAAATAATAATAGTGTTTGTCTTAAAGTTCCATTTGTTGCTAATGGGATGCTGGGATGTTTTGTATTTTGTTCCAAATAATATTTTAATTGTCAGTGGAATTACTATTAACAGGGTAGGGTTGCTTTTAAATCAACTTGAAACTGAGTCATCCACTTCACTTTAACTGCCTAAACCATCCACTAGCTTGTAATGTTCTGATTTGTTCTTTCTTTTAATATTTCAAGTAACTTGTTTTAATTTTCTCTCATTTTATCTCTTCATATATAGATGTCGACAATCCATCACTTACAATCTGCTTTCGAAGAGGCCAGTTCATATTCACGCTATCATCCATCTAAGGGCTATTCATGGGACTTGAAGGAAAGGAAAATGCCCGAACGTAAGAAGGAAACTCAAAGGGAAGAGCCAAGTTCATTATTCCAGCGGCAGAGAGTTGACATGTTGCTTGCTGAACTTACACGTAAATTCCCTATACCTATACCTCAGCAAAAGCCTCCTGTTGGTGGGTATATTAAACAGTCTCATTACCTAAGTAACATTATCGTTTTCATTAGATTGTCCAGAAATTTCTGAGCATTTTCATGGTTGCAGATGAGCAGTATTATGTATTTTCGAAACATCTTACAAATGTTTTTACAAGATGCGGTGATTTCACAAATAATAATCACACACCGAAAATTCAAATTCAATTGATACTCTCTTGGAATGTACAGCTTCTATGAAGCACAATCAGACATTTACTTTATAAATGTGGGTTTGCATATAGTCACAGTGTGTCATCAATCACTATCAGTTACTACAAATCTGCATTTAGAGCAGTCACCCAGGTGGCAGATTCCCTATGTGTTGTTTTCCTAGCCTCTGCTTAAATGATTGCAAAGAAATTGGAAATTTATTGAACATCTCCCTTGGTAAGTTATTCCAGTCCCTAACTCCCTTTCCTATAAACAAATATTTGCCTCAATTTGTCCTCTTGAATTCCAACCTTATCTTCATATTGTGATCTTTCCTACTTTTAAAGACACCACTCAAACTTATTCGTCTACTGATGTCATTCCACACCATCTCTCCACTGACAGCTTGGAACATACCCCTTAAAGTCAAAGAAATATTAATGTTTATTAAATTCGACCTATTCAGTACATAAAAAGTAATTTTAATTAAGAATTAAAACTTAAGTAAATTATAGGGATATGTTTTGCCCTTTTTTCTTAAGGGCATCCTTCAGCCTTAATCTCAAACCTGAAAGATAATAAATGAGGATCCTGATTGCTCTTAATTGTAGTTTTTAAAGAAAAATTACAAGTTATAAATGTGAGGAGGATGATGTAGGTACATGCGTCAAAAAATGAGCGAGGAGGAGGACAGTAGTTAAAATATTCTTAAAATAAAGCGTTTTAAACAGTCCTAATTTATATACTTTTATGAATGTCCTTGTCTAAAAATGTGGTAACAAGTTGTGTATTAGTAGTTCTATAAGAACACAATTATTGCTGTGTTGAATTAAACCTTGTTAAAAGGTGCTCTGTATTGGTTGAGGGTATAAGAAATAAGCTTGGAGCTTAAAACAGCTTAATATTTAGAATAATAACAAAGAAAAGTGTTATTGATTATTTCAAGTCAAGTTTAAATAAAATTTTAAAATTGCTAGTTTGTTGTTAATCTATTGTGATGAGATAAGTCTGTTGCCTTCGTAAATTACGTTGTGGGCACAAGAATAAATGCTTGATAGTAAGTAGCCATAATTATAAAGTTCTGTAAGAATACAGTTAATCCTGCGTTGAATTGAACTTTGTTAAAAGGCGCTCTGTAAAGGTTGAGGGCATAAGAAATAAATTTAGAGCTTAAACAGTTTAAACTTTAGAATAATGACGAAGAAAAGTACGTTTGATCACTCCAAGTCAATTCAACGCAGGATTAACTGCGTTCTTACAGAACTTTATAATTACGGCTGCTTACTATCTAGCATTTTTCCTCGCTCCCACAACGTAATTTAAGAAGGCAGCAGACTTATCTCATCACAATAGATCAACAACAATCTAGCAACTTTAAAATTTTATTTTAACTCCACTTGGAGTAATCATTAACACTTTTTTTCGTTATTATTCTAAATATTAAGCTGTTTTAAGCTCCCAAGATTATTTCTTACACCCTCAACCAAAACAGGGCACTTTTTAAGAAGGTTCAATTCAACGCAGCAATAATCGTGTTCTTATAGAACTACTATTTTTTTTTTTTTTTTTTGCAAGTTGCTTTACGTTGCATTGACAGGTACTTTGTAGGTCTTATGGCGAAGATGGGATTGGCTAGGAGTGGGAAAGAAGCGGCTGTGGTCTTAAGTAAGGTACAGCCCCAGCATATTTGCCTGGTGTGGAAATGGGAAACCACGGAAAACAATCTTAAGGGGTGCCGACAGTGGGGTTTGAACTCACTATCTCCCGAATACTGGATACTGGCTGCACTTAAGTGACTGCAGCTATCGAGCTCGGTTGTAGAACTACTAATATGCAACTTATTACCACATTTTTAGACAAGGACAATTAATAAAAGTGTATATAAATAGGACTGAGTTTAATCTTTAGAATACCGAGCTCGATAGCTGCAGTTGCTTAAGTGCGGCCAGTATCCAGTAATCGGGAGATAGTGGGTTCGAGCCCCACTGTCGGCAGCCCTGAAGATGGTTTTTCCGTGGTTTCCCATTTTCACACCAGGCAAATGCCGGCGCTGTACCTTAATTAAGGCCTCGGCCGCTTCCTTCCATCGTTGGCCTTTCCTGTCCCATCGTCACCATAAGACATATCTGTGTCGGTGCGACGTAAAGCAAATAGCAAACAAAAAAACAAAACAAAAAATCTTTAGAATAATGATGAAAAGTATAGAATTTAATAAACGTTAATATTTCCTGTACAATTCAATACGGACCAAAATATGAGAATAATAATAATAATAATAATCGTATGGCCTCAGCTACCGTGTGCAGACATTTCAATTTGACGCCATCTGGCTGTCTGCTCGTCAATTTCGACGTTCCGTTTTACTCTAGGCCCCCACTAGATGGCAGACCGAGCAAACCGAAACTCTCTTGGGCGTCTATGGCTGAGATTTAATTAATTTTGTCGGATAAACACCAAATGTGTCACCAGAGATCTTTTACATGCCGACATCGTACGACATGGAGTGTCAAATGGACTTTTTTCCGCCCTTCAAAAATCCGACTACCTCTGCCGGGTTTGAACCCGCTACCTTGGGATCCGGAGGCCGACACTCTACCGCTGATCCACAGAGGCAGCTAATATGAGAATAATAATCTGTAACACACCAGTTAGTCGAGCAATTCATCACCTTTCTCCCAAGTCTTCCCAGCTTTATAAAGGCTTTATTGTAAGAATATTTTAACTACTGTCATCCCTCTCGCTCATTTTTTTGATGCATGTACCTACATCATCATCCTTATATTTATAATTTGTAATTTTCTTAAAAAACTACAATTAAGAGCAATCAGGATCCTGATTTATTATCTTTCAGGTTTGAGATTAAGACTGAAGATGCCCTTAAAAAAAGGGCAAAACATGTCCCCGTAATTTACTTAATAAGTTTTAATTCTTAATTAAAATTACTCTTTATGTATTGAATAGGTGGAATTTTATAAACATTAATATTTCTTTGATTTTAATGTACAATTCAATACGGACCAAAATAGAGAATATGAACTTGTGTAACATACCACTTAGTCAAGCAGCTCGTCTCCTTTCTCCCACGTCTTCCCAGCCCAAACTTTGCAACAATTTTGTAACGCTACTCTTTTGTTGGAAATCACCCAGAAGAAATTGAGCTGCTTTGCTTTGGATTTTTTCCAGTTCTTGAGTCAAGTAATCCTGGTGAGGGTCCCATACAATGGAACCATACTGTAGTTGGGGTCTTACCAGAGACTTATATGCCCTCTCCTTAACATCCCTCCTACAACCCCTAAATACCCTCATAACCATGTCAGAGATCTGTACCCTTTATTTACAATCATATTTATGCGATTATCCCAATGAGGATCTTTCCATACATTGAGACCTAGGTACATACAATGATCCCCAAAAGGAACTTTCACCCCATCAATGCAGTAATTCAAACTGAGAGGACTTTTCCTATTTGTGAAACTCACATCCTGACTTTTAATCCCGTTTATCATCATACCATTGCCCACTGTCCATCTCACAACGTTGATTTAGGTCATTTTGCAGTTTCTCGCAATCCTGTAACATCATCTGCAAAAAGCCTTATCTCTGATTCCACTTCTTTACACAAATCATTGATATATAAGAAAACATACAGATCCAAAAATACTGCCTTGAGGAATTCCCCTCTTAATTATTACAGGGACAGATAAAGCTTCACCTACCCTAATTCTCTGAGTTCAGTTTTCTAGAAACATAGCAATCCATTCAGTCACTCTTGTCTAGTCCAATTGCACTCATATTTGCCAGTAGTCTCCCATGATCTACCCTATGAAATGCCTTAGATAGGTCAATTGTGATACAGTCCATTTGACCTCCTGAATCCAGGATATCTGTTATATCTTGCTGGAATCCTGCAAGTTGAGCTTCAGTGGAATAACCTTTCCTAAACCTGAACTGCCTTCTATCAAACCAGTTACTAATTTTGCAAACCTGTCTAATATAATCAGAAAGAATGCTTTACCAAAGCTTACATGCAATGCATGTCAAACTGACTGGCCTCTATGTATTTCCAAAAGCCTGCCAGCGACCATGACCGTTACGGCGTCAAGTCCATATGATCTGACATTGTGGTTTGCTGGTCCGACCTGTTGGTTGAAAAAATTTTCATCATCAGAATGTTGGCTTGGAGGGTAATTTTATGAAGAAAAATGGGCTTTCTCTTCGACGAAAAGTGCGAAAACTACCACACCATTAGTTTAGTATCTCAAGCCTGCAAAATTCTAACATGTATTGTTTACAGAAGAATGGAAAGACAAGTAGAAGCTGAGTTGGTAGAAGATCAATTCAGTTTCAGAAGAAATGTAGGAACACGTGAAGCAATCCTGACTATACATCTAATCTTAGGGGACGAATTAAGAAGGACAAGTCCACGTACATGACGTTCGTAGATCTAGAAAAGGTATTCGATAATGTTGATTAGACCAAGCTATTTAAGATTCTGAAGGTGATTGGGTTCAGATACCGAGAACGAAGAATTATCTACAATCTGTATAAAAATCAGTCTGCAGTGATAAGAATCAAGGTCTTTGAAAAAGCAGCAATCCAGAAAGGAGTGAGGCAAGGCTGCAGTTTGTCCCCCCTCCTTTTCAATGTTTACATAGAACAGGCAGAAAAGGTTATCAAAGAGGAATTTGGATAGGGAATCACAATCCAAGGAGAGGAAATCAAAACCTTGGGATTTGCGGAGGATATTGTTATTATATCTGAGACTGCAGAAGATCTCGAGAAGTTGCTGAAAAGTGTGGATGAAGTCCTGGGTAAGGAGTATAAAATAAATAAGTCCAAATCAGAAGTAATGGAGTGCAGTTGAACAAAGGCAGGTAGTGCTGGAAATATTAGATTAGGAAATGAAGTCTTAAAGGAAGTAGATGAATATTGTTACTTGGGTAGTAAAATAACTAACAATGGCAGAAGTAAGGAGGACATAAAATGCAGACTAGCGCAAGCAAGGAAGAGCTTTCTTAAGAAAAGAAATTTGCTCACTTCAGACATTGATATAGGAATTAGAAAGATGTTTCTGAAGATTTTCATCTGGAGTGTGGCATTGTATTGAAGTGAAACATGGACGATAACTAGCTCAGAAAGAAAGAAAATATAAGCTTTTGAAATGTGGTGTTATAGAAGAATGCTGAAGATGAGATGGATAGATCGAATCACGAATGAAGAGATACTGAATCGAATTGGTGAGAGGTGATCGATTTGGCTAAATTTGACAAGAAGAAGAGATAGAATGATGGGACATATCTTAAGACACCCAGGACTTGCTCAGTTGGTTTTTGAAGGAAGTGAAGGCAGTAAGAACGTAGGGGTAGACCAAGGTATGATTATGACAAGGAGATTAGAGCAGATGTAGGCTGCAATAGTTATGTAGAAACAAAAAGGTTAGCACAGGATATGGTGGCATGGAGAGCTGCATCAAATCAGTCTATGGACTGATGACTCAAACATTAATATGACAATAATATAATTTACTTCTGAATATAGTGCGAGGGTGTGCTTTATGTACTATCGCACCCCTAAACTACCATTTCACTCAGCATTAATAAAATGATTTATCGTCTAGATTGTAGTGGTTCATTCCCTGACTTTACAGACTAATTTTCATCAAATTCTCTTCAGCCGTTTTCTCGTGATGGGCGTACATACATACAGACAGACATTATGGAAAAGTATAAAAGTGCATTTCCTTGTTACTGTGGACATGACCAGTACAGAAATACCATTCTTTTTAATCTGAGCAATGTACAGACAAAATTCTTATTGTATGTCTATAGATGGACCATTCACTACTACTTCACCAATTCTGTCATTTCCAAGCTGCACATTGAGGTCTCCTATGATTATCCCTTCCACATCGGTGATTACTTCCTCGAGTGCCTCCAATAATTCCTCTACATTTTCCTCACCGTTTCCGGTTTGGGGTGCATAAACTTGGATGAAGTCTTTCACTCCTTCCGTCCTCAGTCACATTCTGATTATTCTATTGCTAACGTAGTTACCCTATCACCATTTTCATCCACGATTTTGTTAAAAATCATTCCTACTCCTTTGTTTCCTCACCCTCTTCACTCCTTTTCCCCTCCACTTGACCTCACTCAGTCTCATCATTGCAACATTCTCCATCTCCATAAAAATCAATCAACTCTTACGATTTCTCTGTCAGTGTCATAACACTTATTATTCCCACCTTCATAATATTAATACTGTATTAATAATATTCATAATTAGAGCCCGGAAGTTAGGAATTTATTTTTGGTTAGGCAGGCAAAAAGGCACTTGAAATACTGAAAATAGGCATTTATTAGGAGTGAAAGCAAAGAGGAATCTCACTCATTATTAATGAAATTATGTACTTTAAGTACTCATTCATTTCTTTATTATCAATTTATCACATAATAAGCGTACTTACTCTTACTTTCTTTGGTTACAAGCAACAACAAGGTGTTTTTTCAAAGTATCAACTGTCATAGACAGACACTTGTCAGAAAGAATGTTTTTCATCATGGAAAAGGTACGTTTTACCTCGCGAACTGAAGCAACTTCGTCCACTGATAGGGCATTAAGTACCTCATGTATCTTGACCAAATTGTTACTGTAATATATGACTGCTGAGATCCAAGTTCCCCATCTGGTGAGAACTCGCTGTGGAGGTAAAGGGAGCTCTGGTGCCACGTCCTTCAAAACCCGGATTTGGGAGGGTGATTTTAGGAAGATTTTCTTGGTATTTGAAACTAACTTATCCACGTGAGGATACAAACTCCTTATCTCTTCAGCAATTCTGTGCAGTCCATGGGCTAGACATGTGAGGTGGAGCATTTTAGGAAAGAGAACTTTCAAGGCTGTAGCTGCTTTTTTCATGTAAGGTGCCGCATCTGTGACAAAAAGTAGGACATCATCATGCTGTATTCCATCCGGCCAGAGTAACATTAATGAATTTGTGAACAACTGTGCCACTGTGGAACCATTTGCTCTCTCCATCTCTTCTGTCATCAAAAGACATACTGATGATAGGTCAGTTTGCTTTGGTTCCATAGTTCCAATGATGACGTTGGTCATGTAACGTCCCATTGCATCCGTAGTTTCATCAATGGAGATCCAGATCTTCTTTTCTGCAACTCGGCTTCGAATCCTCTGCAGGATCTCTTCAGAGGAGATATTCAAATACGTTTTTCTTAATGTGGATTCTGACGGAACTTCTTCTTTAGTGTACTTCTGCAGAAACGTCCTGAGGGATTGATTTTCCAGTTTCCAGAACGAAATTCCGGAGTCCAAGAAAGCTTCATATAGATCCAGGGAAAACTGAGATTGCTTGCTGGATGTTGTAACTGCTGTTGATATTAAATTGATCTTAGGGCCAACAATAGTTAACCTAGACTTATGTTTTGTTGTTGCAAAATGTTGAGTTATAAAGTACTTTTTTTCATGTTTAATAGATTTTTCAGATTTTGCAAAAGAGTATAGCTCCAACAGTAGAAAGTGTATCCAAACCAAAACTACCATGCAACGATGAAAATTTTGGAATGATAAATAAGTCAGCGCGAACACCCGAGTTGCGTTTAACAAATTCAACAGTAGACTAACAGCTTCTTTTATGTTTGACGTGTTAGGCAGAAGTTATTTCCTCCCTTCCTCTGCATTATCTTATCATTTCAAAATCGGGAATACCAGGTAATTACGCATTGTCACAGCAAAAGGGGTGTGAGGAAGGAGAAGAGACATACTTCCCTCATCCTCTCTCTTTCCTGGTATTCATTATGCTTGTGTATTCCTTTCACTAATGAAGGTTCTGCTATTTACAGAGGTTAAATGAATGGGTTGAGAAAATAAGCTTTCGAATGCCTGAAAACAAATAAATGATTTACAGGGAACAATATTCTAAATAGATATTTGTGACGGCAATATGTAATTTCATGTGTGCAACCTTTTTTTTTTGTCTTTGATGTATGGAAATTCATTATGTGCTTTTTAAAATGTGTAAATCGCAGAAAAAATTGCATAACGATCAAAAAAGGCAAAAAAGGCTTTAAATCTTAAAATAGGCAAAAAAAATTGTGTCTACACTTTCTAAATGCACGAAAACATATTTATCTGATTCTCCAATATATCCAGTCAGATTAAAAAGGCATTTTGCCTAACTTCTGGGCTCTATTAATAATTAATATTATTATTTATAATTAATTGACTGTTAAATCAAGTTCATGCTAATGGTAAGCTGCTGTTGTAATGCTCAGTTATTCATAGTTTTCCTTGTCTTCAAATCACTTCTTTCTTTAATTACCAGTGTACTGTTTTGTATAGCTTCTATTTTTATATTTTTTGTTACCTATGTCCTCTACTTACAGAAGAACCAAAAGTTGAGATTAAAACCGAGATAAAAACTGAGAAACCAGATACACCACGGAATATGAAGCCACCCCCTGAGAAGAAGCCCAGACAATAATACAAGATTGTTGTGTGATATGGAATGTTTTATATATATTGGATTTTTTCTATTATGTTAAAATGCTGATTGTAATGTCCTTGTATAATGTTAATTATATATATTTTTAAAATTTTTGTACCCTTCATTAGCTACCTACTAAAATTGAAAGAGAAAAAATTATTCAACCCTATACTTGAGCTATATACAGGATGAACCGAAATTCGCGCACTCGGACGTCGCAGCGCGACTCCTCACATGTCAGCAGTAAAAAAATGTATCTCACAAAAGTTCGTCTGAGTATATTCGGCAGAAAAAGTATGTTGAAGAGTGGCAATCTGGCAACACTGTAACCACATGTCAGCACATATTAGTCATGCTGTACAGTTGGTGCAGCGGATGGAGTTTTGGGTTAGCATGCAGGAGGTCGAGGGATTGATCCTGGGTTGAGGCGTATGCTTTTTATTTCGTAAATGTAGTCCAGGTGGTATGGTATCTGGCATCTTAATCGTCAACAACGATTGCAGCGGGTCCTCTAGAAACCATTGTTTATCAATTTCTAGGATCGTAGTTTTTATTAATACTGGGACTGGTTTCAATCTTCTTAAATGAGAGAAATTCCCATTCCTACTTTCAAGAATGTTTGCTCATGGAAAAGACACATTATTTTGTTCATATGTATCAAACAGAAGAAAAAAAATTGTTAATCTCCACAGTGCATGAAGGAGAATACACTGATGGAACAACAAAGGAGCAGGCTAAATCCAAAGTCATCACAATATGACAAAGGATAGTGTAGACTGCATGGATGTGTTGAAGAGTTTCTACACAGTTGCCAGGAAAAACTAACAGCTGGCCATTATGAATCTTCTACATGCTTCTTGATATTGTTGCTCTAAACAGTTACATCATAGGTAGGTTAAACTGCAAAAATGTTGGCCCAAGGAGAGACTTGCAGAAGAAGTAACGGAACTAACTCGCCCCTTTGCAGTGATGCATGGTTGTCTCTCTCTTGGCATATCATCTGCCAACCAATCAAGTCATTGTTGATTCTGTTTGTTCCATTCATCAGTGGTGATTTTGTATGGGTTTTACAGATTGTGATTAGTCAAGACATGTTAAAAACAACTTTCTTAATCATTCTCAAACATGTTAAACAGAGCTCATGCCTCAAAGCAACAAGCCCTATTGTTTGATCAATACGGTACTGGCAGTGCAAAGACAGGCAGAATGCCTGCATGTTGGACATCTAGATTAATTATTTTTTTAAATACCCAATCATGTTCCACAGTGGGTTGGATGATAATGAGAGGAGCCTTGAATGACCAGGAAAAGTGAATAATGATCCCATGTGATTCCACCAAACAACAACCCTAAGCCTCCCCTTTGACATGCAACATTTCCAGGGTCACTTCAAACATTTCCAGATGGTTGTCAAG
This sequence comes from Anabrus simplex, assembly GCF_040414725.1. Taxonomy (NCBI): domain Eukaryota; kingdom Metazoa; phylum Arthropoda; class Insecta; order Orthoptera; family Tettigoniidae; genus Anabrus; species Anabrus simplex. Next base: position 983,244,432 of record NC_090265.1, on the reverse strand, counting down.
AACAGTCCATCCTGCATAGTGCGTTTCTCAGCTATTACATGCCTCATGCTGTTGAAAATGAAATGATGGGCCTCGCTATGGGCATTGAGAGTGAAGTTTAACAGTATGCAGCCTGCTTGTTACAATTTGGGTAGATAATGTTAAAAAAGAATTTGTGGGTTGTTTTAATGCAGACGCTTTCTGTATCCTTATTTTTGACACTTTTGTTGTGTCACATCTTACATTTCTTCTGTGAGTCCACGCATTAGATAAGGGCTTCCTTTTCTCATCGCAAGGAATGCCTGGAGGTATGTGCATGTTTTGACTGTTGTTTGTATTATTTAACTGTGGTATAGAGCAGAGGTGCTCAGCTGGGCACCCATTAAGGATAGCCCAGTGTGGCCAGGCTGGCCTGAGGTAAATGCGTGCAGCTTACATAGCAAGCATACATCATAGTGAAGCGAAAGAGCGAACACATTTTGCAGGGAAGGAAGCAGTGATGTTCGATTGTGACTACGAAGCTCTCCTTCACTACTCAGTGAAATTCTGACTTGGGTACAGATTTTTAAAAAACTGCTATAATCACAAGAAAACCAAACTTTTCAAGATATTCCGATTTTATTTATACTGCACTCTATATAAACAGTTGTTTTCTTATATTTGTACATTCAAAGAAAACTGACACGTTATAATTTTTGTGTTACAACTTACAAAGATAGGTACAGGGTTTAAGCATACAAGCTACAATTTGCAATTCCTTGGCTGGGAATGAAGAGTATTTTCATTAAAAAAAGTAAAATCCCTTTGTTCATTCAACAAAACGTAACATATTTCATTAATTCAACAAATTTGCTGCTTGATTTTGCACCATGCTGTAGTGTTGTGACTTTCTCTGAATTTCTGAAAAAAGTATTTAAAAAAATAAAGGCAAGAGAGTTAATCACGAGTGAGGACATAGATATTTACTATCCAAGATTAAAGTACAACAATGTAAATGTATTCACCAATTAGATGTACAGTATACCTTGAAATAAATAATCTAAAAAATGAAAAAAAAAAACCCATGGCACAGCAGCGCCAAAGGGCCACCAAGCGACCACTGCTCAGCCGGAAGTCCTGCAGGTTATGAGGTGTTGTGTGGTCAGCATGATGAATCATCTTGGCCGTTATTCTTGGCTTTCTAGACCGGAGTAAATAACCTAACTGATGTTATTCCTGGAAAGCATGATTGGATTGTTGGTGAGTTTATCAGATAATCTAGTCAGCTACTAGTGGTGAGCTGACATTGATAGTCAGACGAGCATAATGCTGTGTTTTGATTGTAGTTTGTAATTTACATTGTAACCTTCTTCACTGTCTGTGCATGTGGATGGAACACACAACGCAATCCTCACACAGCTGTGAGGAATGCTGCCTAGTGCAATATTTCAACGTAACACATTATTGTCCGACAATTCTTGTTTTAATTGCGAGACTTGTGAATCTTTCTCACTGATTGTTCACATGAAAGATGTGCATACTCGATAACATATATGACCAGTACTGCTACATAATGAAATTCTTGTGTGGCCGGAATACCTGAAATATGTCAATCATCATTCAAGATATCTCTTTACCTCTTCTGTTTCAACCTGTGGCTCAAACATTAGGTAACAAAATCTTCAACACTCTGTACCTTCTTTCCAGATTTCACTGCTACCTATGCCGTTTGTTTTACTTTGGCCCCTTTTCCATGGTATGATTCAAAAAAGTTCTATTAAATTTTAAACCCAGATATGGCAGAAAGTAACGCCAAATTTCTCGGCATAGTTTTGCTTAAAATGGCTCGCTACTCCATCAGAAAATCATTTTATTACTTCTAGGTTCAGGACAATCTCCAATGCTTCTGAAAACAATGTTCTAAGAAAAACATCCATTGCATATTTGTTGTGCCATATAATTTAACACGAGAGCGAATTACTTCTTCTGAACTTCATGTTTACCCTCTTTTCTAAACCAAGTGACTGCAATAAATGCATAGATTTGTTTATTATTCCAATAAGCTGCCTGAATTTCATTTTGCTCCTTGCATGTGTAGTTTTCAGAGAAGTCAATTTAGATGACAGCTTTGTTTAGTTCAACTGTTTCCTGAGCACACTTAAAAGCCTCCGATTGACATAAACATGATTTAGTAAATGTGGCAGACAGGTGCTCAGTGCCTCCATGCAATCAATTACTGACCCTTCTTCGCCTTCAATTTCAGCTTGTCTATTTGAAAACAACCATTGACTCTATTCACACCGTGAATTACAAAGTTCATCTGCGATATTGCTTGCACTTAGCAGTGGTCACTTTTCAGACCTTGACTGTATGCATTCACCCGAGTTCTGGTCACAAACCCCTTGAGATATAAACTCCCTAAGATCAGTCTGTACAGGTGCTTGGTTCCTATGCAGCGCCTTCAAAAGAGATTTCGTATTTTTGTGGTAAATGTGTCTCAAAGGCAACTGGTTGGACTGTGAGGAGGTGTGCATAGCATTGCATGCGCAATGTCAGTCAGTCACAGTGCCACAGCAGGAACTGATTCACTGTAGCAAAAAATGTTGAGATATGTCATACTAAAGATACACACAAGAAGGATGCAATTCAGCAAACTTTGAGAAACTGACTGACATATTTTCATAGTCTTGTGTAAATAAAGCAAGGGCTTCCTTTAATGTTGCCATTAAATATATGATTGGAACTTCCTTTATTTCACCACTAACACAGATCTTCTTAAAATTGTCTCTTCCCTGAGCCAGATATGAGATGGCTGTGTCATCACCATAAAACTTAATGAGAGCTACTTTAACATCACCCAATAGCTGCTTTCTAGGCACACATTTTCTTGTCTTGCTAGCCTGTAAACCCTCTTTTTCTGCTAAATACACAGCAAGTTCTTTTCTTTTTCACTGTGAAAAGGGCAATGCTTCCTCTACTCATTTTCTGCATTTACCATAATGCTGCCTACTTCTGAATGCTGTATCAGGCATTGCAATATCGGCACGATTGTCAACTTCTTGCACTCTTGCCAATTTGTCCCTTTTCTGTCGGGGTTGTTTATGTATTCTATTTTGTAATTTTAGTCTCTATTCCTGCTTTAGTCATTCTTGCTTTAGACCTTTCTTTTCTTTTTTGCTATCTTTACATTTTCTCGCCATTCTTTATACCGACCTTTCTCTTTCAGGTATTGTTTGTATTCTCATTGTCTTTCTGCTGGGGACTTCCCCATATTATTGTTTCACTACCACAGTTCACTTATAACTTCACCAGTGTCTCTAAAGCAACTGAATGGACTGTGAAGAGGTGTGCATAGCATTGCGTGCGCAATGTCAGTCAGTCAAAGTGCCACAGCAGGAACTGATTCTTGCTTGCTTGTTGTTTTAAGGGGCCTAACATTGAAGGTCATCGGCCCTGGGAACTGATTCACTGTAGAAGAAAATGTTCAGATATGTTTTTGTTGATGTCATTGAGGTGATATAGGACCCTGCAGGAAATTTTATTCCATTGATTATTGTGCTATGTAGACGACTTTTCCTATGTTTATCGTGACTGACTGACTGACTGACTTCAATCTACCCTAAACAGATAAAGTGTCCTTTCAAACTACTAAGAGAATTAGGAAAATTATACTTTATAACAGTGTACATACAGGAAAGATCGCATATTGACATATAAAAAAAGGTGAGCTTGAAGAAAACAAAATTACTTGTAAATATCAAGGTATGGAAAATGCACGTTATTTGGTGTATTTCTCAGTGTGCTCAATGTCACAAAATTTGAAGTAAGATATGGGCTATTGCAAAATGGTTTTCTGATGCTTTTTTCTGTAACAACACATTTTAAACTATTTATAAAAATTTCTGAGCAAAAAAAGAAAAGTAATATCAATTTGGCAATTTATGCCTTGGTATGACATTTTTTCATGGAATCATACTATAGCACTAACTGCAAATGCTTATCAGAGATACCACAGATTTCATTTTTTTCCTATTGGATTCCTTTTGATTGCTGAAAAAAAAAAAAGAAACAATACAAAGCTTATGGTACTCCCCTAAAATTGAGCCCCTTTGCCAATGCTACACATGATTTAATATGAAAATATTATTCAGTAATGTTCAAAAATAATACTGTATCTAATAATTATACAGGACAATACTGTGGAGGTAAATTTCCAGTATTATGAAAGGTTGTAAACCTTTGTTTGTTATTGCCTATCCTCAAAGCTGAATGGCTTCAAACTGCACTATTCTGAGTTCCAAAGTTTGAGTCCTGGCACAATTGATGGGCATTCTGAGCGGTCCCCAAGTTTTTTCACATTGACTCCAGAAAATATGCCATAGTAATATGTATTTTTAGTTCTGCGACAGATCCAAACGGTTAAAATCACACTCTCTACTACAGTACCACAGTTACACAAGAAATAATTTCAATCATTATTTCTGTTCATATTCCTAATTTGTGTACTAAGTGTTCTATATATTGGATCACATTTTAAAGTTTAGTCTGTGTAAATTTTGAAATACTTTCATGTATCGAACTTGTACGGTGTAGAATGCCCATTCTAACAGTACCAAAATAATGGAAATGAGAAGTGCTACTGCAAGAAGAGTTATAATCGGAGTAATATGATGAAGGGTGACAACTTGGGTGTCTTCTGGATCGTTCACCAGTTTTGGAGAAAACGCATCTTTCTTCAGTTTCTGCAGTATCCCCATTTCCTGGAATACCAGACAGCTGTGAACATGAAATATTCTTGATTTAATTATTCCATGAAATAATTTTGTTTTTATAAGACGTATATTTAAGCTATGCAAAGTAGGAAAATCCATATGTCAGAGTAATAGAAACTATTTACACTTAATATCAACTTCGTTTCAGATTTGTTAACACACTGGCATTGGAAATCGGTGCAGCAGTATTTGGAAGAGATTATTTAAAACTTCAAGATAAGAAACTGTTTTATGGTAATATGTGAATTGCTGAGTTTGTTACGCAAATTGCACAGTGGAATTGATTATGTGATTGTATTCTCTATTTATCCTTTTGCAAATCAAGTCTCTTATGCCACGTATCATAGTTTTATTTCTCAATTGGAGAAAGTAGTACTGGGACTGCGAATATTTCATTGTATGTATTCATAGGGTTTTTTAAAGTGAAGAAAGTGATATAATGGATCTCAACATAACTGTTGTGGTTGTCTGTCTTCTGAGGAAGGGCTGGTAAAGAACAGTGAATAACTTAAAATTTGCATTAGAGTTTAACTAGTAATTAGTGAACTCAAAGTGACAAAGCATATTTAAAAATAAATAGAATGAAGGTGAGTTGGCCTTTTAGGTCGAATAGTTTTGTCCACTGACACAACCCGTGTGAATGATGCAATAATTCCTGTTCTATAACTTACATCATTTGCCTTGGCAATCAAAACATTGAAATAATGGAAGAAGCCCTGTTATTTTGATTCATGCACACTGTATACAGAATTTAGCAGTTGAATATGGTTTCTTTTTTCCCATGTAAATCATGGAATATTACACAATGTCACTTCGTTCCTTGCCCATTGTCATATTGTTTTATTTCTAAATGTTTTTCCCTTGCAGTTGTAATCAAATTTGGTGTGCAGCAACATATACTTACTGGGTAAAAAGTCCAGTGGTTGCAAGAGCATTATGGTGTGAGCATAGTATGAATCAGCCTGCTAACATCAGTCTAATATGCAGAATATAATTTTCTCATGCTGTTGTATTTAGTTCCATGGTAAATATGATAGATTCATAGGTTTCACGTAATGTTCAAGTGCCAAGTGATGTGAAAATGGGTATAGCTCGTCCTGCTCATGTTACTACCATTGAGGAGTGGAGAAAAACATTTTCACAAAGCTCTGTACATAAATCTGAACAGCACTCTCACGGAGGTGACGAATGCAGTGTCAAAGGTACAGACATTGCTGAGAAAAATAGAGAAAATCTGCCAGGAAATTTATTTCATCCCATAAAATATATGCAATAAGCTTAACCTCCACATGATAATTTAACAAAGGATGCAATTTGGTGGAAGATACGTGTGTTCTTCTTTTGGAATGAAATTCTTACTACATACAGGATACTGGTACAGTTTATGTTAATAGTGACAATACTATATCCACATTTTCACAAGCAAATTTATACAAATTTTTAAAGGCTTTGAAGTTTTAAGTTAACATTACGTTGTTGCCAGCCAATGCTAATTGATAAGGACAAGATAGTTACTTGGCAATAACTTCCTCTATGTCAAACAAACAGATTGCTGGAAGAGGGAAGACCTATCTATTATTTTTATGTTTTGGAGACATGGATAAGCTGTGGACATGCATGGAGTATGTATTTGGACTTTCAGATAGAATACATTTTTGAGTGAATTTTTGAAGGGATTGTTCTCTAGATTGAAAATTCCTTCTGAAAAGGGAAGAAAGTTGATAATTATGCACACTGGTAGCTAGGGAGGCTTTTTGAAGAGGGGTTTGTTGCTATTTGAATCAAAGTACATGAAGATTTATTATAAAGAAATGTATGGTAAAGGGTTCAAAGAGTCCTTTCTCACCTTCAAGACAATGTTATGGTTATTCTGGTCAATACACCCTGCTATTCAGTAAAGGTTAAAAGCTACCAAACTAATCATGGATGAAAGGGTCTATTAAAAAAAAAATTATAAAGGAAGATCCCTTATGAAAAGAATAGGGTGAAGTAAGAGCTTATTAACATAGTTACATTATCTATCACATTGTTGCCACTGTGATGCACATGATGTCAAAATCTGTAATGGAAGCATCAAGGACTCTCATCTTCAAAGAAGACCAAGACCATTGTGTGCTGCACGATTTAGAGGTAGTTTCCACCTGTCAAGTTTATTTTCTTATATTCACATAATGACTAACACTTAATATATATATCTACGTTAGGACGTTTCATCTCTTTTTTGGAGACATCTTCAACTAAAAACGTTCAAAAAATGACATAGACAATAAAAATGCATTAAAGCAACTTTATAATCCTTAAAAAAACTTGTTAATAACTGATAATATGCTTGTTGTATAGGTTTGCTTCTTTTTCTCCTGTGGGTGGGGGCAGTGGAATAACACCCACGTATCCCCTGCCTGTCGTAAGAGGTGACTAAAAGGGGCCCCCATGGTCTCTGAACTTTGGAGCATGGGTTGGTGACCACGGGGCTGTTAGCTGAGTCCTGGCATTGTTTCCACTTACTTGTGCCGGGCTCCTTACTTTCATCTGTCCTATCCAATCTCCCTCGGTCAACTCTTGTTCTTTTCTGATCCCGGTGGTATTAGAGCACTCGAGGCCTAGGGAGTCTTTCATTTTCACGCCCTTCATGGCCCTTGTCTTTCTTTGGCCGATACCTTCATTTTTTGAAGTGTCGGGTCCCTTCTGTATTTTCCCCTCTTTTTAGTGTTATATAGAGGATGGTTGCCTAGTTGTACTTCCTATTTAAATAATAATCACCACCACCACGTAGCGGACAGCACACGTACAACAAGAGCCAACGGAACCAGTGGGGAGACTCCTCAGTATAATTATTATTGACAGATAACACAACACATTATACCAAAATTCACCCAAGATACAGAGGAGTTTCCTCTGCCAATATTAGACAGTTCATGTAGAACTTAAAGAAACCGATACAAATCTCATATTATAAGCATCCAATTTAGCCTGAACATCTTATTATATCACCGTACATTACCAAGGATGAGACACTTTACATCCGAAAGAAGAAAAAAATATCCCACTTGATGAAATAGCATGCTGTCCCTAGGGTTAATACAAGTTTGGTGTTCACGCCACAAAATTAATACAAGTTCTTGAATGTCACAGAAAAAAAAGAAAAGTCCTAAGCATTATCTAACACTTCATAACAGACTGTTATACCTTTAAATGTCCAGTCTGCAAGCCTCTGTGAATTAGTAACTGCCACCACAATCCTGTATCTGTAAGTAGTTCTGTGGTATCATTTAGTTCTATACCTCTTATCTTTAAATAGTTAGACACTGAATCTAACCATCATTATCTTGGTCTGTATCTACTTCTTTTACCCTCCATAATGGAGTCCATTATTCTCCTTGGTAACCTATCCTCCTCCATTCGCCTGACATGACTCCAACACCAAAGCAGGTTTATGCTTACAGCTTCATCCATTGAGTTCATTCCTAACTTAGCCTCTATCTCCTCATTCCAAGTACCCTCCTGCCATTGTTCCCACCTGTTTGTACCAGCAATCATTCTCGCTACTTTCATATCTGTTAATTCTAACTTATGAATAAGATATCCTGAGTTCACCCGGCTTACACTCCCATAAAGTAAAGTTGGCCCAAAAACACACCGATGTAAAGATAATTTCATCCAGGATCTGACTTCCTTCCTACAGAAAACTGTTGATCGCAACAGTTTTGTTGCACCTTGATTCGATCTTGCTTGCTATGCTACCATCCTGGGAAAACAACATATATCCTAAATACTTGAAATTCTGTACCTATTCCAGCTTTGTATCCTCATTCTGACATTCAATTCTCTTGGATTTCTTACCTCCTGTCATCATTTTAGTCTTGGAAAGGATAATTTTCATACCATACTCATTGAACCTATTTTCAAGTTCCAAGACATTAGACTGCAGGCTTTCTGCATAATTTGCCATTAAGACAAAGTAGCCAGCATAGGCCAAACTGCTTACTTCATCTTCATCTAAATGAATCCCTTCCTGCCACATAATACTTTTCAGCAGATGATCCATGTAAACTATGAACAACAAAGGTGAAAGATTGCGGCCTTGTATAACCCCTGTAAGTACCTTGAACTAAGAACTCATTCTACCATCAATTCTCACTGCAGCTCAATTGTCAACATAAATGCCTTTGATTGCTTTTAATAATCTGCCCTTAATCCAATAGTCCCCCAGTACGGTGAACATATTTTCCTTCAGTACTCAGTCTTATGTCTTCTCTCCATGTATGGAACATAATCATAACTGTCTGTACCTCTCATAGCATTTTTCAACTACTGGTACCTACTACATACTGAAAATCTGCCCCAACAACCCCTCTGTGGTCTGAAACCACACTGGTTTTCATCCCACTCAACCACTCATCGCACTCTCCCTTCCAAAATCGTAGTGAACACCTTGCCTAGTATAATGATCAATGAGATACCTTGATAGTTGTTGCAATCTTTCCTGTTACCATGTTTATAGATGGGTACAATTACTGCTTTTGTCCAATCAGAAGGTACCTTAATTACACACTATGCTAATCTTATTTCTTTATGAAGCCATTTCATCCCTGCCTTCCTCGTACACTCATGTTCATAAATACCAGAACACCTTGAAAGACTAGAGCTAGGAAGTTCATATTCACAGGACATATGGAATAGTAGTTCTGAAGAAATGATTAGCATTTGAACCATGTCGGCCCTCAGGTTCAAGGTCCACATCGATATCTCGGTGCACCACCAACTGGTAAAATCTACCTGCGGCTCTCTTTGTTGCTATAAACCGAAGGTAATGGATCAGTGTGACTTGAGCAGACATGCAGGATGCCTCGTAGCCATATGCAAGAACTGTATTGTCAAATGAGTGAGTTTGAAAGATGGCGCATTACAGTATTGGCATGAGAGAACGTGATTTATCCATCCAGGAAATTGCTGATCGTGTGGGACGAAGTGTGTCGGCAGTGCAATGGGTGTGCAGAATGGTTCACAGAAGGCCATAGATCACGACGATATAGGTCTGGTCGCACCACCAAGACCACCCCCGAGACGATCGCCACCTCATCCAAATGGCATTGCAGGACAAATCTCTGTCCTCCTCGGCAGTGAAAGATGGAGCGTAGAGTGTATGAGAATTGTATCGCTGTATTGCCGTCATTTATTGTGGAAAGCAAGCCAAGGAAATGTTTTCTACGCTGAACTTCTCGGTATCAATGAATTATTTGTTTTCTGGACAGTAGCACAGTTTAAACAAACGGATGCAACTGTTGATCGTCTTACAAAATTATGTTGATATCCTCCTAGTCAATGAAAATGATAATCCACAGCTTGTTTCCAGTCATTTGACCGGGTCAGGAATGGAATGAATGAAGCTTCTATCTAGCGGCAAGGATAGGAATTGTGCCAGTTACCGAAACCTGTTGCACTTCTCTGGGGCAATGATTGGTGAATGACACATGAAATGGAGTGATATTGGAGAGTGTTGCTGGAATGAAATATGACAGGGAAAACCGGAGTACCCAGAGAAAAACCTGTCCCGCCTCTGCTTTGTCCAGCACAAATCCCACATGGAGTGACCAGGATTTGAACCACGGAACCCAGCGGTGAGAGACCAGCGCGCTGCCACCTGAGCCACGGAAGCTTGCTAGTCAATATTAGAAGTAATAACTATTGGCACAATACAAATTAACACAAATATCATAAATAAGATCAAAGCCATAAAATACTGGACATATTATGTTGACGATGTTCTAGCCATCATAGATAGTAACATTAACGATGGAAAGGAAATTTTGGAATTACTCAACAGTTTAGATCAGAATATTAAATTCACTATGGAAATGGAGATTAATAACTCGCTTAATTATTTAGCCACAACATTATCAAGCCATAAGAATAATCACCTGTCATTTAATATTTACTGGAAACCAACTTACATTGCTAACACCATTAAACAAAGTTCAATATATCCTGTAACTCATGAAAAAGTTGCCTATGATAGCATGTTAGAAAGTGTTTTAAAAATCTTGCTGTCAAAGAAAAATTAAAAAAAAGAAATCAGGACCATCCGCGAAATAGCCTTGAACAACGGATTCAGCACAAAGTTTATAAATAAGCTAATCAGTAAATATACAACCAAGCCCATAACTGCTTTGACGAAACAGTCAAAAACTAAAGAACCCCCTGTGGATGGGGGATGCAGATGTAGAATACACCCCCGGTATCCCCTGCCCGTCGAAAGGGGCGACCTAGGTGCGGACATGGATTGCAGTTTGGTATTATGTGTCGGACTCCCTGTGGATGGGAGGGGCTGAATACATACACAGGTAATCCCTGCCTGTCATAGAAGGTGACTAAAAGGCTCATGTGGCCATCGGTCGCCTCCTTATTTTTTAAATTTTTTGAGGGTTACTTGTAGACCGATTCAAATTTTTTTATGTGCACGCTGCTCGGAGATGGGCCTCTTACGTGTGCGATTACGTCCGAAAGCCCGCTCGTGACCGCGTAGGAATCATGCAGGTGGGAGTGCCATGTACCCACGCAGTAGTATCCGCCTAACAACACAGGTTCCGCACAGCCGAATGCCAGAAGGATGTATTATTATTGTTTTTTTATATTTTTTCTGTATATTTAGTACTGTGTACACGCCATGGGGTACAGGCTATTGCGGGTGATTGGAGGAATGGAGTCCTAGTGCTCATTGCCTCAGTCATTCTGTATTAGGCATCGTCCAACATCGAACCCTGGGCAATACCTGCTACGACCAGATATTATTGCCTTGGCTGCTTGGTTCGGCTACAGAGGCCCCTGATCGGAGTGGGTGGCATTCAGGGAGGATGATTTTGGGCATGGCTTCAAAACATCTTCAGCCTGCCCAAGGTGGTCCCCCACCAAAGTCTTTAACTTTTGATTCCTCGAGGGGTTCCACCACCTGAGAACAAACGCAGCGTGACGGAATGGGATCCAGCTTCCCTAGGTTTCTGGTTGCTACCAGAACTGATGGGAGAGACTTCAAGCTGGTAAAGTCTATTTTGTTAAGTAGGCACATAGAAGGTGTCCACAGTGAACTGGAAGATCTGAAAAAATGCGCGACGACATTTGTTGCTAAAGACGCGCACTGCCGTGCCAGCTGATCGGTTGCTAAAGTGTTCCTCCACTTTCACAGGAATATCGCCAAAGGCTTTGAATCTGGTTCATGGAGTTATCTTCCACCGAGATCTCATCTTGAACAATGACGATGAGTTGATGGAAGACATGAAGCACCGTGGTGTGACACACGTCCGGCGCATTACGCACAAAGTCAACAGCGAAGACATTGCCACAGGTGCGTTCATTGTCTCCTTCAAATTGTCAGTGTTACCAGAGAAAGTCAAGGTAAGAACCTGTTGCTGCGATGTGAGGCCGTACATCCCTCCTTCCATGTGCTGCTATCGTTGTCAGAGGTTCGGGCATATGGTATCTCGTTGCTCGAATCTGTCTGTATGCGATACATGTGGCAGAGGAGCTCATGGCGCGGAAGAGTGCACAACTCCTTACAGGTGCACTAATGGCCTGGTCTTTATTCACCCCGAGATCGGAACTGTCCGGTATATCTCTGTGAGAAGAAGATCCAGGAGATCCTGGATGGTCTATCCTACCACGAAGCGTGCCGTAAGTTCAATTCTATGAATGCTCCTGCCAAGACACTAGACTACACGAAGATAGCACAGTCTTCCAGGTTCGTCATTTACATCTTCTCAACCTGTTATGATCGCTCCACCCAAGGTGGCTGTTGCTCCTGTGAGCAAAGCCGTAAAGAGTACAAGCTCGAAGGAAGGGACCACCCCACCTTCGACCAACACTAGTCTGTGTTGGTTGGGACTCCTAAGCCGGCACAGCAGGGGGTGAAGGCCAAGTCTCCCCCCTTCAAGAAGTTGGTGGAAGTCGTGCCCAAGCTGGCAGAGGCAGCATTGTCGACCAGGGCTGGGAATTTATCTCCCAGCTCGTCTGAACAAGAAAAGAAGGCAGAGGAGATGAGCGCCCTTACCATGCGCTCTAGCACTTCTCCTGCGAAAGGGAAACAATGCCCTCCATCTGGAGGGTATGAATCAGCACATTCCACTCATAGGAGGACATCCTGCCCCCCAAAAGCGTCGAAATTATGGGCGTCAGTCCCCTAGTCCATTGACGACGGGATGGATATCGAGCTTTCATCTACATCTACGGATGTAGATGTTGATGTTAGCGCTTAGGTTTTAAGTTTTACCTGACACTCGTCCTCTCTTAGTCCACACTATGTCATTATTACAGTGGAATTGTAGCGGTTATTATGGGCACCATGCTGAGCTTCGCCGGCTAATTAGCGAGTGTTTGATGAGTATAGTCGGCATTCAGGAAACTAATCACAGACCTGGTCATCTTCCGATCTTGAGAAATTTCAGACTATACTTGACAGAATGACATTATGCTAATCTGTCTTCCAGTGGCATTGGCATTTTTGTCCGTTCTGATATCTATAGCGAAGAGGTTCCACTAAGAACCCCGCTGGAGGCTGTAGCATTTCGCGTTCTGCTGCCTGTCATAGCAACAGCAGGCAATGTTTATTTTCCACCAGGCCAGCCTCTTAATATACATGATGTAACTGATCTTATAGATCACCAAGCTCGATAGCTGCAGTCGCTTAAGTGCGGCCAGTATCCAGTATTCGGGAGATAGTGGGTTCGAACCTCACTGTCGGCAGCCCTGAAGATGGTTTTCCGTGGTTTCCCATTTTCACACCAGGCAAATGCTTGGGCTGTACCTTAATTAAGGCCACGGTCACTTCCTTCCTACTCCTAGCCCCTCCCTGTCCCATCGTCGCCATAAGACCTATCTTTGTCGGTGTGACGTAAAACAACTAACAAAAAAAAAAAAAAAAAAAAAAAACTTATAGATCAGCTTCCATCTCTTTTCCTCCTATTGGGCGATTTTAATGCCCATCACCCTATATGGGGCTCTGAACGCCTTGCTTCAGGAGAAGGGAGTTGGAAACATTAGTAGGAGAGCTGGATTTATGTATTTTGAATAGAGGTGAACCAACTCATTTCAGTGTACGATATGGCACAAAGACATCAGTCTATGCAACTGAACGCTCATTCCCTGTTTTGGTGGAATACACACAATGATCTCTGTGACAGTGACCATTTTCCCATTGTTCTTACTTTGTTGAAACAGAAATCCGTCAAGGCTCCTCTTCGATGGATACTTAAACATGCTTATTGGCTATCGTAGGCAGCCTACTGTGGCCAATTTGGTAACATTGAAACTAAGGTGCTAAGGCGCGAGTTCTTATTCGACAGGGTAAGAAAGCTTTATGGGAGAGATGTGTGTCGTCTATGATGTTTCATACTCTGTCCTCTCACGTGTGGACTAAACTTCGGCGTATTTCGTATATCCAAGGATCATCTTCTGTACCGGGAATTTCCATTGCAGGCAGTATCGTCACTGAACCGCTCTCGATTGGTAACCATCTAGCAAGTCATTTTGCGAATGTGCCTGGCTCTGGGAATTACCATCCTGATTTTCTCGCTCTGAAGCAGGAGGCAGAGCCTAATCACCTCAGTTTTGCCACTCTACCTTCAGAGGACTATAATGTGCCCTTTATGGAGTGGGAACTCCACAGAGCCTTGGCGCTTTTTAAGGACACGTCTCCTGGACTAAACAATGTCCATAACCAGATGTTGAAACACCTTAGTGAGGATAGTCTGTTATATCTCCTTCGTGTGCTCAGCTGAATCTGGATGGAAGATCAGTTTCCTTTTCATTGGCGAGAGGGCATAGTAATTCCTGTCCTCAAGCCTGACAAAAATCCTATGTATGCAGGAAGTTACAGACCTCTTTGTGTTACTCTTTGTGTAAGCTATTTGAGAGGATGGTAAATCGCCGACTTGTGTGGCGTCTGGAGAAAGAAAGACTTTTGTCCGAGTATCAATGTGGTGAGAGTTCTATCCAGGATGCATTTCTCCGCAAACAGCATTTGGTGGCTGTTTTCTTTGACTTAGAAAAGGCCTATGACACCACATGGCGATATGGTATCCTTTCAGTCCTACATCAGTGGAGATTCTGAGGTAACTTGCCGGTATTTATTGCAAATTGTTTGTCCCTCCGTCTATTCCATGTCCAAGTAGGGAGGGCATATTCGCAATACCACGTTCAAGAAAATGGAGTCCCACAGGAATCGGTTCTTAGTGTAACTCTGTTTGCGATTGCCATAAACAGTATTGTTGGTGCTGCTGGTTCAGCAGTAATACCGTTGCTATATGTAGACGATTTTGCTGTGGATTATAGCTCGCATAATATGGCAGTCGCAGAGCGACAATTACAGCAAGCTATTAGGAGAGTGGAACAGTAGACTTTAGAATATGGCTTTCGATTTTCAACCGCAAAGACCTCTGTTGTGCACTTTTGCCAGAAGCACTAAGAAGTTGAATATTTTGAAGTTTCTTAGCAGTACTAATTGGGGGGGCTGAACGCACAGTGCTCCTACAATTTTATAGGGCACATATTTTATCCAGGTTAGACTATGGCAGTGCAGCATATGGATCAGCAAGGCAAAGCATCCTTGCGAAACTGAATAGCATCCACCACAGCGGGGTTAGGTTGTCAACGTTTTTTTTTTGCACAAGCCCCATTGCTAGCCTGCTCGCCGAATCTGGTGTGCCACCTTTACACGTGAGACACCAGCAAATGCTTATATCCTATGCTGCAAATTTGTGACAGATGCCACTTCACCCAAGCTATCCTTGAATATTCCACAGTGGAAACCGTTGGCTGTACACTACTTACCCTCGAGCAACGCGGGCGGTTGGAATATGCTTGGATAGCAATTACAGATTGTTTGATGTACTTTCGGTTCCTTGCCTTGTCAGACAACCAAGTGGGGTACCTCCGTGGATTGTACAACTACCTGAAATAATCCTGGGTCTGCACACTGGCCCAAAGGAAACCACGGACCGTTCCATTCATCAGAAGATTTTCCTGTCCATTGTTGCCCAGTATCCATGTTCAGTCATCGTTTACACAGATGGTTCGAGGCCAGAAACTAAAGTGGGCTGTGCGTTCGTTGTCGACAATGATAGGTTTCTTTTTGCTCTCCCAGAAACCTGTAGTGTGTACACAGCAGAGCTCTATGCTATCTGTGAAGCTATGGCTCTGTGGTACGCACTGTCCGATGAGCGTCAACGCTTTCTTCTGTGTATTGACTCCTTGAGCTCGCTACAGTCTATTGATACCTGTTTTCCTCGGCACCCTCTGGTGCAGCGGATCCAGGACCTGCTGGCCGGGTGTTCGGATGCTGGCACCAGAATCATGTTTATGTAGCTCCCAAGCCACATAGGTGTAGAGGTAAACGAGTTAGCAGATAAGACTGCCAAGGAGGAAGTGACATTGCCCCCATTACCTTACAAGGTTCCAGCAAGTGATATTGCTTGTTGTTTAAAGGGGCCTAACATCTAAGGTCATCAGCCCTAACAAGTGACATTAGCTCACAGCTGAGACATTTAGTTATGTCCCATTGGGAGATGGTGTGGCCCACTTCCAAATAAGTTGAGAGCGATAAAAGGTACAACGGGCTCCTCAGAGGAAAGCAGTGGTATTATGTCATCTTCGTTTCGCCACGGTATAGTAACGCATTCCTATTTACTGAAAGGAGAACCCCTCCGGTATGTACTTGCGGTGATCATCTTACTGTGGTACACATCCTTACGGAGTGCATGCACCTGGTCGATCTGCTCCGTTGTCTAAAACTCCCGAGAGTCATCTCCCTCATCCTGCGAGATGACGAGCGGTCAGCAGACCTCATCATCAATTTTATGCGGGATAGTGGTTTGTTTTATTGTATATAAATGTAGTGTTTCGTATTAGTCTTTGTATTATTGTTCACTATGTTATTAATTATATTACGTTTATTAATTTGACTCTGTTTTAGTTTGTGTTTGTCTATTTTAATGTGTGTGTTATTTTTAAATAGTCATTTGCATGATATATTATTGAATTTTAAGGCAATATCTTATTCTGCCATTACCTACCATCTTTCATTTTTCTTAAATTAAGGCATTGCGAATTAGATCCACTGATTATTTTAAATTCACCATCATCATCCATCTTCATTTGTTTTAAATTCTTGTCAGTAGCGGCAATTGGGGGGGGGGGGGAGGGGGATTGTTGCCCTTCACTTTGTGGAGGAAACATTACACATTACATTTTTAATCCATTTTATCAGGCTGAAACTAGGAATTATTAAAACAAGCAGTTTGTACAAGCTGTATTGTCTTATCAGATAATTAGTTTCTTTAATTACACTGACTGACAGAGCAAATGCAACACCAAGAAGGAGTGGTTCGAAAGGGATGAAAGTTGGGGAAAAAACAGAGACGGCACAGACGAATAATTGATGTTTATTTCAAACCGATATGCAGGTTACACAATGCGCATGGCATCGACTCAGTAGGATGTAGGACCACCGCGAGCGGCGATGCACGCAGAAACTGGGGCAGAGTTTGCAAACGGCGTCCAATGAGATCCCACACGTGTTCGATTGGTGAGAGATCCGGAGAGTATGCTGGCCACGGAAGCATCTGTACACCTCGTAGAGCCTGTTGGGAGATGCGAGCAGTGTGTGGGCGGGCATTATCCTGCTGAAACAGAGCATTGGGCAGCCCCTGAAGGTACGGGAGTGCCACCGGCCGCAGCACATGCTGCACGTAGCGGTGGGCATTTAACGTGCCTTGAATACGCACTAGAGGTGACGTGGAATCATACGCAATAGCGCCCCAAACCATGATGCCGCGTTGTCTAGCGGTAGGGCGCTCCACAGTTACTGCCGGATTTGACCTTTCTCCACGCCGACGCCACACTCGTCTGCGGTGACTATCACTGACAGAACAGAAGCGTGACTCATCGGAGAACACGACGTTCCGCCATTCCCTCATCCAAGTCGCTCTAGCCCGGCACCATGCCAGGCGTGCACGTCTATGCTGTGGAGTCAATGGTAGTCTTCTGAGCGGACGCCGGGAGTGCAGGCCTCCTTCAACCAATCGACGGGAAATTGTTCTGGTCGATATTGGAACAGCCAGGGTGTCTTGCACATGCTGAAGAATGGCGGTTGACGTGGCGTGCGGGGCTGCCACCGCTTGGTGGCGGATGCGCCGATCCTCGCGTGCTGACGTCACTCGGGCTGCGCCTGGACCCCTCGCACGTGCCACATGTCCCTGCGCCAACTATCTTCGCCACAGGCGCTGCACCGTGGACACATCCCTATGGGTATCGGCTGCGATTTGACGAAGCGACCAACCTGCCCTTCTCAGCCCGATCATCATACCCCTCGTAAAGTCGTCTGTCTGCTGGAAATGCCTCCGTTGACGGCGGCCTGGCATTCTTAGCTATACACGTGTCCTGTGGCACACGACAACACGTTCTACAATGACTGTCGGCTGAGAAATCACGGTACGAAGTGGGCCATTCGCCAACGCCGTGTCCCATTTATCGTTCGCTACGTGCGCAGCACAGCGGCGCATTTCACATCATGAGCATAACTCAGTGACGTCAGTCTACCCTGCAAAAAGTTCTGACCACTCCTTCTTGGTGTTGCATTTGCTCTGTCAGTCATTGTATTAAGAAAATTACTAGTAAAAATACCCACAAAATATTGTTCATCCCGGGTAACCGATTTGTATAGCGCCACAGCAAGTAGTGGAGATTTTGCATGTGCTGTGAGGAGGAGAAGCAGGGGTTCATTTTTTTTTTTTTTTTTTTGCCAAGGTAATGGACACTCAGGTATGTTTCACCCGCTTACCGCATGCATTCATCAGTCTGGCAGTCTCTTCACTGTCTATTATTTTCTTAGTGTGTAGCAAATGCTAAATGATTTTAATTGTATAATCATGCAGTACTTCGTTTTAATTGTAATGCATGTGTAAATATTGTTCCTTTGATGAAAGTGTAATTGTATAGTATTGAATCAAAACCTCATATTGCTGCACTTACGTTGCTGAACTGTCAACCTTTACCTCTCTGTTGAAATTCACTCAGAGAGCATTAAAAAACCATTTTATAGCTTCTTTTCAGTTTTGATATATATTCTCCCCTCCTCTGCCCGCTGTATCCTAAAAAAACCCAGGTACTTATTATTGTCTGTACATCTTTTACCGCCCATCCCCCCACCACTTCTAATTCTCAATCGCCGCTACTTCTTCTAGTCAGTAGATACATTTTAAAATTTTAATTATCATATCATGTCGTCCATCTCGTACCATTAGGGGCCGATGACCTTAGATGTCAAGCCCCTTTCAACAACAAGCATCATCAGCTCATCATCTCAAAAACTAAAGAAAAATATGCCACATTCAAATTTAGTAATAAGAATAATATACATATAATCACTAACTTCCTAGAAAAGCAGAACCTAAAAATTGCTTTCAAAACCAGCAACACTAATGAAAGAATAGTATTTAACTCTCACACAGTAAATAGTAGCAATTAATACATAAACTCTGGGATATATAAACTGGAATGCCAGGGATGTGGGTCAAGTTACGTCGGACAAACTGGTAGGAACTTCCTGATAAGATATACAGAACAACGCAACGCTTTAAAATATAATTGTTTCTCTGCCATGAGTAACCATCACAAAGACTGAACTCATAATTGTACCACAATAGATCAAGATCTAAAAATTCTACAGCATGAACAAAATTGTCCACTACTCAACATCATAGAGAACTTTTACATTGGTATGGATTAGTATAAGAACCCAGCCCGCAACTTTAATTAGATAAAAAAAAAAAAAAACAACGTAATATGGGAAACTTTCATTCCGATTATTTGTAGTAAAAACAGAAGAATTCATACTTATTACACTCAGTTTCAGACACTGCCCCCATCATCCCACATACTCCCACTCTCCCGCAAGCCCTGCCCCATTTCCCCACTCCACCTCCTCCTTGCAACAAGTCTTGCATCTCACTGCGGGAGCAAGTAAGTCGAGAGCTGTTAGTCACCATTTTTCAATGCTTAATTTGTTTTGTATTATCCATTTTACAGACTAAAAATCAGATGGTTCAACTTCAATAATGCTAATGTACAATATATCAGCCTATGTATGAACATAACAACTAAGCCAACAGTTTACAGATACTATACCGCTTTTCACGAGAGTTTAATCCTGATGTAAACAAATAGGCCTAGACCTTGCCTATGCACGTGGACATAGACGTAGTTGATTGGAGAAGCAACCGTCGCACTCACTCCACTGTATGTGAGCTCGAAGAAAAGTAGTATGTCACATTAATTTTATTTAATTTAATTTATTACATTTAGAGAGTTTGGAAGAGTACGTAATCAAATTAAAATATGGTTGTCATATATGGTTGAACAAAAAATAGTGATTAAATAATGAGAAATGAAGGCACAAGGCGTGGTGTAATAAAGGAAGTTTTCTCGTAGTGAGGGAAAGTCCCAAGTTGTACAGTGTGGAGATAAGGTGTTGCATCTTGCAGCAGCAGTCAGTGTCAGTATTCATAGTGAGAGAAATGGAGCAAGAGGTAGGACCATCGCGTGTAGTGAAGCAAAAAAGAGGAAAACCGCTCAGAAGTGACCATAGGCAGTGCATTGCGAATGTGTTCAATAAACTAAGTGAAAGAATCCAGGTTTATTCATTTATTTAGAAGTTCAGATCTTCGCACTGTTGTCGTATGTGATGTGCAGCCCTGTACGTCCGAACACGAGACGTTGACGGGGTGGATTTCGGTACTACACGCTCAGCGAATCACAACTCATTCTTTGGCGAAAGCGTGGACATACCATGTTTTCGTCAGGATTAAACTCTCGTGAAAAGATATATAGTTGAACTACACCAAGGGACAACAAAAACATTAAAACAAAAAGACCTCCAGCTCAAGACTGTTTTAACAATCACCATCTCACAGTTTTTAATTTTCATCATGCTTTTTAAGAAAAAAACTTTTTAACAACATATTATTTTGTGTGTCGTATGTTTTTTAATTCATTATATATGTCATACTGAGGATGACCCAATGCCAGGTCGAAACATGTCTATGTCTGTGTAAAGTTTCATCCTATTGGATGTAAAATATTATAGTAGTGACTAGGAGGATATCAACATAATTTTGTACAATTTGAAATTCACAGTCTGTAACTGTTGATCTTGTCAGATTGGGCCGTCCTAGGTGTGTACGCAGAAAAGAAGTTGTGAATGCTGTTCGTGCAAGGATTTGATGTAATCCTTTGCATAAACAAACAATTTTGCCTTGTGAAATGAATATATCTCCACGAACTGTCACGTATTTTGAAGGATGATTTACATGTTGATGCATATAAAAGATCACGACATTTACTAACTGAAAGATTAAGGGAGATACGCTGGGTGTTTGTTCCCAGGCTTTGTTAACTTCATATGGGGAGAGCCAGTTCTGCAGCATCCTATTCACAGATGAAAAAACATTCACTGTGGAAGAGTCGTTTAACAAGCAAAATGATCATGTGTATGCACAGTCCTCCAAGGAAACAAGATAGAAACTTCCATGTGTGCAACGCGGACATCACCCTGCTTCTGTCATGGTATGGTGGGCAGTTTCCTGGCAGAGAGCATCAGAGGTGCATTTTTGTGAAGATGGAGTAAAGACTTCTGCAGCTGTCTACCAGACCATGTTGGAAAAGGTGATAACATGTATCAGTTCGAAGCTGTATGAAAGGAAATCTGGGACTTTTGGCAGGATAGTGCTCCTGCACACAGAGCAAATATGACACAGCAGTGGTTGGCAACCAATGTCCTGTGGTTCATCACTGCTGCTGACTGGCCTAGTGGAAGTCTGGACCTCAGACCATTGGATTACTTTCTGTGGCTGAAGTTCGAAGCGATAGCATGTCATAAACAGCACCACTTTCTGTACTAACTGGTGTTCATTTATTCTTCTGACATGACCATACCAGCAGAGCTGTTTTTTTCCTCCATTTTGTCGCTGATGGGCACAACTTTGAAATATCCTCGCACCTGCTCATTGCCCACTTTGTCATGCAGAGCGTCTCCTGCTGACCATCGCAACATCTGCATCTCTGTGACATGCATTTGCTGGTCATGCTTTTTCTGCCTTGCTCAACATTTGGAGGTGTACATGAGGGTAGGCCGGACAGTGGTTTTGTACACTTTGCCCTTTAATTTGACTGGCATCCGTTTATCACACAGAACACCAGTACACCATTTCATCCAACCAATACTGATGTGGTGCCTGACATCTGCATCAATATTACCATCAGTTGTAATGACTGATCCAAGATATTTTAACTTGTCGATCATCATCAGTGGTTCTCCAATAAGGAGGACAGTGTTATGTGGGCCCGCTTGCCCTGGCTGCACAAAGTTGAAGAACATACTGTACCGTATACTCAGTCTGTTCCAAGACTGCCTCAACCTCCTGATATGACTCACCAACCAAAACAATATTGTGTGCGTAAAGTATGGTCCACAGCAGGTCTGTTATCAGCTGCTCCGTCAGGTAGTTGATGACAATGTTAAACATTGCCGGGTTCTGTGCCGACCCATGATGTACACCGACATCAACATGGAAACTATCCAAAACACCTGCAGTTGTTTTCACTATAGGAGATGGATGTAGGTACATTTCTGGGATCATCTTCACATATACCTTAGGAATTTTTTGATGTTAGTATGCTGCCCAGACAATATCTCTAGGAACATGAAGGCTTTCTCCAGACCGATGAATACCATATGGAAGTCATTACATAGCTCATGGTGCACGTTATAAATTTCATATTAGAGCCCGTATTGTCAAAGTATCAACTTGTGAAAATTTAGATTTTATAATTCCACCTTTACAATACTGTAATTACAGTAAAGGTGGAATTATAAAATCTAAATTTTCACAAGTTAGCTCATGGTGTTTCTCAATCAAGATCCGCAGAGTCTCAATTGCATCACTTGTTGACATATCTGGTTCCCGTGGATGTCAGAGCAGCATATAAACTTTTAGAAACGTCATATCAAAAATGGCTTCAAACAAGAACTGATGTAGATAGGGAACTGGGAGTTGGTTATGCAGTTCAGGTCATGTAGCTGTGAGCTTGCATTTGGGAGATGGTGAGTTCGAACCTCACTGTCAGCAGCCCTGAAGATGGTTGTCATTGGTTTCCTATTTTCACTCTGGGCAAATGATGTTACTGTATCTTAATTAAAGGCAATGTATGCTTCCTTTTCAGTTCTAGCCCTCTCCTATCCCATCGCTGCTTAAAGACCTAATTTAGTAGGTGCGGTATTAAAAAACTAGCAAACTACAGGAACAAATAGTGATAAGATTTTGAAAATAATCTGGAAAAGCTTGGTCATCTGGATTGTAATAAAGGAAGGGAAATGGAAACTACTATCATTTTAGTGAAACTGTACGAACTTACTGTAGGTCCTAGGAAATTGGTGGAAAGATGGAAGAAATCTTCTGAATCTGAAAGAAAATTTGTCTTTTTAAGTTGTGGACAACAGAGAACAAGTGAATGATGATGGCAATCAGATTCTGAGAAAATGGAAAGGATGGTAAATAAACTGTAGTGTCATAAAGCAGCAGGAATGGATGAAGTTCGATTTTAAAAGGTGAAATATATTGGGAAGGTAGCAATGAAAAGATCTTCCCTTGCATACACAATTTCTCTCCATCATTTCAGCGCTGTGTCATATACAACTAACTAAATTATACAAACGTGTAAGTCACTGGGCTCCATAAACTTTCTGTCCTGGGGAAACGAAATGCCCAGTCCACTCGCAATTCCCAGCCAGGCACTGCATCTATTTTGCAAGGCAATTGGAACATGAAACCATGCAGAAACTCATACGTGGTGAAGAGAGAAAATTTACTTGAACAGACAAGTTTTAAGGCAGGTAGAAAGTCTTCATATTCACTGATTTGCCCTTGTAGTTTAGCAAGCACTGGGTTTGGAGACCACTGAAACACAAACAAATAAGACACATGTTACCTGCAAAGTTTTTCAAAAAACTTGTGAATTCCTATTAAAAGAACTACCAACTAGTAAAATTTAGAACAAGTTACTAAACACATATTGCCAGGCTGAGTGGCTCAGACGGTTGAGGCGCTTGCCTTCTGACCCCAACTTGGCAGGTTCGATTCTAGCTCAGTCTGATGATATTTAGAGGTGCTCAAATATGTTAGCCTCGTGTTGGTAGATTTACTGGCACGTAAAAGAACTCCTGCGGGACTAAATTCTGACAGCTCGGCATGTACGAAAACCATAAAAAGTATTTTGCGGGACATAAAGCCAATACCGTAACATTATTTATCATTAAGTACAGTCTGATAATTACAGGCAGTAAAGAGAGAGGTCTGTATGAGCTGAGTATCATAACATCAGTATAATGGGTACCATCATGTAGAAACAAGAGCAGAGCATAAGGTTTTGAAATCAATATCATGAAGACCAAAGTGATGACTGCAGACCTCCCCAATAACAACATACCTTGACAGCACAAGAAAGGCAGTAAAGAGAGAGGTCTGTACGAGCTGAGTATGATGACATCAGTATAATAGGTACCATCATGTAGAAACAAGAGCAGAGCATAAGGTTTTGAAATCAATAGCATGAAGACCAAAGTGATGACTGCAGACCTCCCCAATAACAACATACCTTGACAGCACAAGAAAGGCAGTAAAGAGAGAGGTCTGTACGAGCTGAGTATGATGACATCAGTATAATAGGTACCATCATGTAGAAACAAGAGCAGAGCATAAGGTTTTGAAATCAATAGCATGAAGACCAAAGTGATGACTGCAGACCTCCCCAATAACAACATACCTTGACAGCACAAGAAAGGCAGTAAAGAGAGAGGTCTGTACGAGCTGAGTATGATGACATCAGTATAATAGGTACCATCATGTAGAAACAAGAGCAGAGCATAAGGTTTTGAAATCAATAGCATGAAGACCAAAGTGATGATTGCAGACCTCCCCAATAACAACATACCTTGACACCACAAGAATTGTCAATTACTTCAAGTCCCTGGGATCTGTTGTCACTAACTGTGTGAGCCTGAGATCAGTAGGCACATCACGATGGCAAGGAATTCAACAGCAAAATTTATTCAAATTTGGAATGACATCTCCATCATACCAAGATGAAACTCAGCCTCATACAAATTTTAATCTTCCCTGTAGCAAGCTATGGACAATGAAGATGATAGATTGTCACAGTCATAGATCACCTTATAGAGATCCATTTATCTGCCATTAGAATAAAACAGAACATCAGAACATTGAAATTAGCATACATGCACCCTAAATGGTGGTCAGTCAAAATACCTACACGTGGTAGATGTGGCATATGATGATGATGATTCAAAAATATGAACTGAATTTAAAGGAAATTTATCCAGCTTTCAGGGACTGTAAATTCATATTAAGTAGTCAATGAAGATAATTCTTAGTCATGAAATTATTTCTCTTGAAATCCACATATACAGTGATCTGTGAAAATTTATCACATTTTAAAATATAGAAATGGAAGAACTTCATGAAATATCAGGAAAAATGACCTGCGTTTTGAGTGGATTTATTTCTGGCTTAACCTTCATCCGATCATGCAGCCTGGCATCACTTTCACGCTTGCACGGGTGGCAGTTTGGCTGCCCATTATTTTTTATCATTTTCATGAATTTTTCTCCACTTCACCCGCATCATTTCAAAATAATTAGGACTGCAATACTTTACAAGCACATTTTTTAAATCAAAAATCTTGATTAAGTACTTCCCAGAAATATTTCTTATGTAAATAAATTCAGATCTCCTTATCTTATGGTTACTAAAATGGGTTACACATTTTGAGTCCTTCAATTTTATTTCACTCCAAAAGAAGTAAATATTTACAGAAAAATGTAAAAGGAGTTAGCATCAATGTATTTGCCTCTTTTCTTTTTTTTTTTTTTTTACATTTTTTTCAAGGTAAAATAGTGCTAATATGTATGATACAAAATAACAACAAAACTTGGGAACTGCTACGTCCCCTTCTTCCTTCTCCACTTCCTCTAGAATTCAAAAAATGTCTCGAGGATTGCTATATCGTTGAGCCCTGAATGAAAGAGTAGGTAACTGACCTTTAGAATTTTCTAGCAAAAGAAAAAAAAGCCATATTTCAAAGAAAAATTAACACAGAAAATCTTTATGCCACATTAGCGTATCTAAAGATGAATATAATTCTGAAGTACTAGCAAAATAAAAGTAAATATCTACTTACATCTTCTGATAAGAGATGGAAAGATAGTTGTCGCTTGAGCTCGCAAGACGGCAGCTTGGCCTTCACTGTCAGTTTTCGGGCTGTATGGAGATGGTGGGGAAGTACAGATGGGTTGAAATAGAACACCAACTAGCAAAGAAATGACTAACTAAGGAATACCTGCTCCTCCCAGGCCTCTCTGAAGTCTCTGGCGAGAAATGTGCGACAAAATACAAAAATGCGGCCAATCTACCGTCTGCGCGAGCAGATGAAGGTTAAAGAAGATAGTTGGTCATTCAAAAAGAAAAATGCTTGAGGAATGAATGTATTAAAAATGAAACTAAATATTTTTTAAATCACTTCAAACTAGACACAGCTAAGATTGTTTAAAATAAAATTAAAGTATGAAAGAAGAGGACAGATGAAAGATGAGGACTTCCTCATCAATGAATTACCTGTAACATTTCCTGCTCAACAGATCCACTGAGAACTCCAAAGGTATATTCTCCAGATTGTAGTAAGTCCTCAACACTG
Organism: Anabrus simplex; assembly: GCF_040414725.1. NCBI lineage: Eukaryota > Metazoa > Arthropoda > Insecta > Orthoptera > Tettigoniidae > Anabrus > Anabrus simplex. The sequence goes on along the minus strand of NC_090265.1, from coordinate 983,217,892 downwards.
GGGAATATAGCAATATCACTGCGAGCAGTGAAGAGAGAGGTCAGCGAAGCTGAGTATGATGCCATCAATATAACAGATAATAGGTAGCACACAAGGTAAATGAGGCGACATGTGGCAGATTGAGGTTCGTTGTCATTTCCTGTAGCAAATAACAAAAAATTTCACTTTATGAATAGTCACACCATTGAAGGAAAATATTATTATAAGGAAATATTTATGGTAGTCATAAATAGATATCAGTTGGGATTTTGGGAAAGTGGAGTTCAAAATGATCATTTACAGTAGAACCTTGTTGTAAAGTTGGATCAGTTAAGTCCAGGGACTATCCAGGATAACAAAACTCTGGGTAAGCAGAGAATGTGGGAAAAATCAATAAAAATCAACACACATACTTACCATACATTTCTCTTATATTGAACAAGACATGTTTGAAACATGTTCACGGATTACAAACACATTGCCACACGTAAGAAACACATGTAGAGTTAAGTCTACTTCTTGAAGTACAGTACAGTATGATTGTGAGCACCAACTGTAATTCTCCTGCAAAATGTGCTTTTATTTTCTAAGAAGTTTATTTGTAAGTTTTAGCTCTCTTGCTAATAATGATGCAAGGGTTCTTAACTTATAATTTATAAAGGGAGATGTTTCATAAATTTCCAACTTGTTTGAAATCATTTAAGAAAAGGCTATGTAAAACAAATGCTAGGGAATCTGCCACCTGGACAACAGCCCTAAATGCAGATCAGTGGTGAATGATTGATGATTGATTGAATCTTCATATTTGTTAAAAATTTGTTTCTCTAAATGGTTCTGGGTTATATGGAAATCAATGTTACAGGGAACTGACTTGAGAAGGTTTTACTGTACCTTCTTATAATGAAAACATCCCAAAACACTGCTATTTAATGTGATATATTCATACATGATTCTTTACCTATGTACATGTCTTCCAGTATCCAGTCTACAAGGCGTTTTGAATGAAGTAAACACGTCCATAATCCTTTGTTTGCTAGTAGCGCTGTGGACTCTCTGAAGGTTTTATTGTAGCTCCTTAAAATGAAAATATTTTAAAACAATGCTATTTAATATGATATACGAGGACGGTTTGAAAAGTTCTCGGAATCACCGCTAGATGTCAGTGCTAGAGCAACGAGGTTCCTGCGCAATAATCACACATCCTTTGTGAGTGAACACGTGGCGCGTCAGTGCTCTAGCTGCAGGAGTGTGGTAGTGGCGACTCTTTGTTGTTGTTCCCGCGTAGTGATTTGTGACAATGGAAAAAACTGAGATTCGAGCAGTGATTAAATACTTTGTAAAGAAAGGTATGAAAGCAAAGGAAATTCATGCCGACTTTCAGAACACACTGGGGGACTCTGCTCCTTCATTTTCAACTTGCCGGGCTGAGTGGCTCAGACAGTTAAGGCGCTGGCCTTCTGACCCCAACTTGGCAGGTTCGATCCTGGCTCAGTCCGGTGGTATTTGAAGGTGCTCAAATACGTCAGCCTCATGTCGGTAGATTTACTGGCACGTAAAAGAACTCCTGCGGGACTAAATTCCGGCACCTCGGCGTCTCCAAAAACCATAAAAGAGTAGTTAGTGGGACGTAAAACAAATAACATTATTATTATTATTATCATTTTCAACTGTTGCCAAGTGGACCAGCGAGTTCAAATTTGGTCGGGAGAGCTTGGATGATGATCCGCGTAGTGGACGGCCAAAAAGTGTTACGACCCCAGAATTTATCGCAAAAGTGCATAAAATGGTCATGGAGGATCGTCGACTGAAAGTGCGGGAGATTGCTGAAGCTGTAGGGATGTCTTATGAACGGGTATATTATATTTTAACCGAAGAATTGGGTATGAAAAAATTATCCGCAAGATGGATGCCGCGGCTCTTGACATTGGACAATAAATGCACCAGATTGGAAATGTCCGAACAAAGTCTGGCCTGTTTTCAGTGCAACCACCAAGATTTTTTGCACCGGTTTGTGACTACAGATGAAACTTGGGTCCACTACTATACCCCAGAGACAAAACAGCAGTCAGAGCAGTGGAAACATGCTGATTCACCACCACCAAAGAAAGCAAAGGCAGTGCATTCGGCCGGAAAGGTCATGGCCTTAGTTTTCTGGGATGCAAAAGGCATTCTGCTGATAGATTATCTTCCTACTGGCCAAACAATTACGGGGCAATACTACGCAAACCTCCTTGACCAACTACAGGAGAAGATATGTGAAACAAGGCCTGGTTTAGCAAGGAAAAAGGTCATCTTTCATCAGGGCAACGTTCCGCTGGACACAAGTGTTACTGCCATGGCAAAACTTCATGAACTGGGGTACGAATTGTTGCCACATCCACCTTATTCACCTGATTTGGCACCATCAGACTTTCATCTATTCCCCAAGCTGAAAATTTTCCTCGGTGGACGGAGAGTTTCTACAAGGGAAGAACTGACAGCCGAATTGGAGAGGTATTTTGCAGGCCTGGAGGAATCTCATTTTTGAGATGGGATCAAGGCATTGGAACATCGCTGGACCAAATGCATTAGTCTACAGGGAGACTATGTTGAAAAATAAAAGCAGTTCCACCGAGGTAAGATACCTAATTCTAGTACATTCCGAGAACTTTTTAAAGCACCTATGTACAGGGTGTATTAGAACTATACCAACAAAAAAATCAGGGATTTGCTTTGTGTTATGTTAAGAATAATGGTGCAGTCGGATTGGCAGAGAACATTTTTCATTTTGAGAAAATGAGGTTACTTTGTTACTTCCGGGCGTGTGATTCAAATTGCCGAACTTGTCATATTTGCTATGCCAGAACACAAGCTGCTGCTGTGCTTCAGGGAAGAGAAGAGGAGGGAGGGGAATTGGGGTGTATGATGGAGACAAAGATAATGCTCCACCCATATGCACAAGTTTCCTCGATTGACTCGCACAGGATTGTCCTTATCTACTAGAGGCAATATCCACAGTTCATCTATTAAACAGCTGTAACAGTACACATAGTAGTCCGGCTCCATGGCTAAATGGTTAGCGTGCTGGCCTTTGGTCACAGGGGTCCCAGGTTCGATTCCCGGCAGGGTCGGGAATTTTAACCATCATTGGTTAATTTTGGTGACACAGGAGCTGTGTGTATGTGTCTTCTTCATCATCATTTCATCCCCATCATGACGTGCAGGTCGCCTACCGGCGTCAAATCAAAAGACCTGCATCTGGCGAGCCAAACTTGTACTCGGACACTCCCGGCACTAAAAGCCCCAACCCCCCTAGCTCTCAGGGAAAGGAAAAAATCTAATGTAGTGAAGGGTTTTTCCTTCAAGAACATGATTTAAAAGTTGGTGTTATGTAGAAGTGGTAGGGGATACCGTGGGTGATATTCTAGCATGGAATACAAGTCGCCATTCATCTTCCACAAAATTAAAAATACTACATACCCCAAGGTCTAGCCCACCCCCCCGCCTACAAACTATCATATGGGCACCCTTGGTCACAGTTATGTTCTTTATTATTTAACATACTCGAAGATGCAGTGTTGCTGCCCCACGATTGTGTATTCCTTCACTCACAACGTTGTAAATGGAATGAAATACTGAACGAAGGTATACCAGCACAAGGAGTACCCAGAACAATGCATGCTTCAACTTACCTTGGCCTCAGAAATTAATGTGAAATAAAAATTGTGGGAAGAACCCATTAAATTAAATTAAAGTAAAGGGGCCTGGATACACTAAGAAAACCAAACACTTGATAAGTTACCAGTGAGAAGAAGTATTCAGATGAGAAGTCAAGACCTTGTAAGGTGAAAATAAATACTTTTAATGACTGGAAAATAATTAAAAAATTACAAGCAACCCAAATAGTAAGCAATGTTGTTCTTGAAGTGCCAGTAGTTCAAATTATTAAAATTATTAATTGAAGTTTGCAATAATTAGTAAGCAACTGTAACCTAGTACCATACCATTATCATTGATTAGAATGATTAACAGGAGTTTGAAACAATTAATATGTCATGGTAATCTATTACCTACCTTTTAAATGATAAAATAACTAATAGGAAGCTTCCTTTCTAAAATAATTTGTGTAATCTTAAACTAAAGAGTAATAAACTAATTAAGATTTGTTTAATGATAGATATTCAGTTAATTGGATACAATTAAAGTTCAAATCAAAGATCCAGTTCAAATTCAGATCTTATTGTAAGTTGACATTTGTTTCCAAGTTTTAAATCTTATAAATGAAATGAATTAATCATAATTCACTGTAACCCTCTCCCTTAAGGCCAGCACCCAACAATATAATGAAAATGACATGTTTCCACATTCAAATCACTGGAAAATCTCTCAATAATCCCCATAAAAAAAAGAAAAAATCCCCATAATTATGGGGTGAAAAGAACAAAACACTGATGTGGATCAGAAATGTGAATGGCAAAGAATAAAGGAAAATAAAAGAACTAGGAGAATCAGACTTCAACTTTCTATATACTATAGTGATAATTATAATTAGTAGGAATATGTTAAGAAGTACAATTTAATTTTTTTATACATCACATGATAGAAAAAAACAACAATTTTAAAATGAATATAAAGTGCCTCTAGAAGCAATACAATAGACTCATGAGGATGAATAAAATACACAAATGAATAAGAAGAAGAAGGTAGAAACCCACAGAAAATAAAAACTAAGTAAGAAGAAGAACAGAGGAGAAAATGATGAGGAAAACATAATCGAGAACGGAAAACAAAGTAAAAGAGGAAAATACAGCGAGATACCAAATCACCGAAGAAAAGAAAGGAAGGGAATTAAGCCAGGAAAAACAATAATTAGAGCCATAAAGAGGAAGGTAGATAAGAACCCACAACAAACAAGAATAACAGGAAAGATACAAGAAAAAGGATTAAATGATAATACCAAATCGCAAGGAAGAACCACAATTAAAATTATAAGACTTACAGAGTTTACCTTACACTCATTCATCCAGATGATTTTCATTCCAAGAACACTTTATTTACCTTAAAAACGCATTATTATCTTCACATTGAAATTAGTATAATTAACATTTTAATATAATTCATTAAATGAAAAGATTTACGTACTACCCACTTGAGACGTTGAGGATTAGCAATGAGAATTTTGAGAATCAATTAATTTATTTGCAAAGAAAATGGAAATTCGCCAGGCTAAGTAGCTCGGATGGTAGAGTGCTAGCCTTCTGAGCCCACGTTTGATCCTTGCTCTGTCTGGTGGTTTTTGAAGGTGCTTAAATACGTCAGCCTTGTGCCGGTAATTTATTGACACGTTAAAGAACTCCTGCTGGAAAAATTCCAGTATCTCATCGTCTCCAAAAACCTTAAAAGTAGTGGGACATAAAATCAATAATATTATTAAATGGAAAATCATTTCAAACACTAAAAGTTATTATCTAAAATAATAATTATGGGAAAAGTTCATTTTGAAAGTATCATGTTTACTCTCACCTAGTGATGTTAACTATTTAATGTCTCTGTGCTAAGAAAACTTGCAAAAAATGAAGTAATATATTCCCTTTTCCTTGTGAACTTTTGTATTATACCAACCCCAAGCAAGCAAAAAAAAAAAAAAAAAAAAAAAAAAAGATTTCCTTAAGACTAACTTTCAGTAAAGTAATCATAATTTTAATGATTGCTTAAAAAATTGTAATCATAATCAAGTAAAATATTTTTCAAGTAACTATAATTGAGACCAATTAATTTTTTCTTGTACTCCTTTCATCACTGTATATTATATTAATACACTAGCAAGATACCCGTGCTTCGCTACGGTATTATACTGAAATTTATAATTGAATGCTTATCGTTTTATATATAACCCACCAATATTCGCGATCTGACTCGTTTTCTGAGAGATTCCGCCAAAATTTGCGATCTGACTCGTTTTCTGAGAGATTACGGCAACTTTCCTCCCATTTTTCAATCTTTTCTCCAGCAATCGATTTCGTACTTTCTGGGATAGGTCCAGGTATTCCACCCGGTCAGTTGGGTCCCTAAATCTTTGCCATCTTTTCCTATAGCCTAAGCATTTTTAATGTGGATCAAATCCTTGAGGAGATCCGGCGTGGTGTCGTCTTGGGTGCCTTGGCGGTACTGAACCTCTACCTGGCGGTAAATTACATCTGCTGTCGTTGTCATTGATGACAGTATGATCAGCACCATTGTCACCCGCAGGCAAGTGCGCAGGACTTCTCGCGATACGAATGACATACTTCCGTGCATTATTGACCTTATTACAGAGGTGAACAATTGCACGGTCCATCATATATCTATCGTTTATTTCAAATATGTTTAAATTTTTGTTTATATGCCAGAAGAATCTACTGTAATCTAAGAAGGTTCTCCAAAGGAAAAGATGGCTCTTGAAAACGAACCCAAGAGAGATTAAAAATGATCGGTTTGTGATCAGAATAAATACATTGAAAATCCACAGCCTGTTTCCAGTCATTCAACCAGGTCAATAATGGAATGAATTAGCCCTGCCGAAGCCTGTCGCACTCCACTGGGGCAATGATTAAATGAATGACAAATGAAATGAAATGATATTGGAGAGTGTTGCTGGAATGTATGATGACGGGGAAAACCGGAGTACCGAGAGAAAAACCTGTCCCGCCTCCGCTTTGTCCAGCACAAATCTCACATGGAGTGACCGGGATTTGAACCACAAAACCCAGTGGTGGGAAGCCAGCGCGCAGCCGCCTGAGCCACGGAGGCTCCTTATAAGTACATTAGGAACAGTAAAATCAATTGGCTTCACCTCCGTTTTCACCCCACAACGGTTAAGTCGATTTACCTCCCCCCACCAAAAAAAAGAAAACGTGTTCCTTTATGTTTAAAGGAGATACCAAATACCAATGTTCACGTGTGTTACCTTCAGTTTTGAGATATAAGTATTCCCATAAAAAATAATTCACTTTTTTCACTTACTTTCACACTCCCCGCCCCCCTTAAGTGAATTTTCCAGCAAAAAGTACTTGTTTCTTTAATATTAAAGGATCTTCTAAATACCGATTATCTTCAGTTTTTGAGATATGTGTCCCCATGAAACGAATTCAACTCCTTTTCACACTCGCCCCCAAAAATGATTCTCCGCCCCCCCCCCAAAAAAAACGCGTCGTTTTATTTTTAAAGAAGATCTAAATACTAATTTTCACGTCTGTAAGAATTTTAGTTTTTATTAGATGTAAGTATCCTCATACAATCAATTCAATAAATTTTTCAATTTTTCACCCCCCCCCCCAACCATCATTGGATTTTCCGAGAATACCTGTTTCTTTACTTTAACAGGAGATTCCAAATACCAATTTTTACGTCTGCAACATTTTACATTTCTGAGATATACTGTAGATATAGTATTTCTAAAAATTCACCCCAATTTGTCACTCCTGTTTAACCCCCATTAATTAGATTTTCCAAAAACAAAAAATAAATGTTTCTGTATTTTTAAAGGAGATTCCATATACTAACTGTCTGGTCTGTAATATCTTCAGTTTCTGAGATATAAGTATCCTCATTAAAGACATTCAACCCCTTATTCACAATTTTCACCCCCTCCTATTGGAATTTTCCGAAAACAAAAAATACTTCCTTTATTTTTAAAGGAGATTCTAAATCTCAATTTTTACATCTGCAAACTTTCGAAGTTTTGAGATATAGATACACTCAATTTTAAAATACACCCCCCTTTCATCCCCCCCCCCACTATTTGGATTTTCTGAAAACAAAAAGTACATGTTTCTTTATTTATAAAGGAGGTCCCAAACACCGATTTTCAGATCTGTAACATCTTCAGTTTCTGAGAAATAAGGATCCTTATTAAAGGCATTAAACTATTTTTCACCCCTTTTCACCCCTCCTATTGGGATTTTACGAAAACAAAAAAATACGTCTTTATTTTGAAAGTAGATTCTAAGTACCAATTTTTACATCTGTAAACTTTGAAAGTTTTGAGATATAGATACACTCATTTTAAAAATGCACCCCCTTTCAACCCTCCACTATTTGGATTTTATAAAAACAAAACGTACATGTTTCTTTATTCTTAAAAGAGATCCCAAATACCTTTTCTCAGGTCTGTAATATCTTCAGTTTCTGAGATATAGGTATCCTCATTAAAGGCATTCAACCCCTTTTCACCCCCTCCTATTAGAATTTTCCAAAAACAAAAAAAAAATACATGTTTATTTATTTTTAAAGGAGATTCTAAATACCAATTCTTAAATCTGTAAACCTTTAAAGTTTTAAGATGTAGAAACACTCATTTTAAAATTCACCCCCCATTATTTGGATTTTCCAAAAACAAAAAAATACCTGTTTCTTTATTTTTAAAGTGGATCTCAAATACCAATTTTTAGGTCTGTAATATCTTCAGGTTCTGAAATATAAGTAGCCTGATTAAAGGCATTCAACCGCTTTTTCACCCTTTTCCACCCTTCCTATTGGGATTTTCCGAAAACAAAACAATGCGTGTTTCTTTATTTTTAAAGGAGATTCTAAATACTAATTTTTACATCTATAAACTTTAAAAGTTTTGAGATATAGATACACTCATTTTCAAAATTCACCCTCTTTTCACACCCCCATTAATTGGATTTTCCAAAAACAAAAGAATACGTGTTTCTTTATTTTTAAAGGAGATCCGAAACACCAATTTTCAGGTCTGTAATATTTTCAGTTTCTGAGATATAAGTATCGCCATTAAAGGCATTCAACCCATTTTTCACCCCTTTTCACCCCTCCTATTGGGATTTTCCGAAAACAAAAAAATAAGTGTTCCTTTATTTTTAATGAAGATTCTAAATACCAATTGTTACATCTCTAAACTTCAAAACTTTTGAGATATAGATGCACTCATTTTAAAAATTCACCCCCCCTTTCACCCTCGCATTAATTGGATTTTCCAAAAACAAAAAAAATATGTGTTTCTTTATTTTTGACAGCGATCAAAAGTACCAATTTTGAGGTCTGTAATATCTTCAGTTTCTGAGATATAACTAGCGGTATCCTGATTAAAGGCATTCAACCCCTTTTTCACCCTTTTTCACCCCTCCTGTCGGGATTGTCTGAAAACAAAAAAAAATACGTGTTTCCTTATTTTAAAAGAAGATTCTAAATACCAATTTTCACATCTGTAAACTTTTAAAGTTTTGAGATATAGACACACTCATTTTAAAATTTCACACCCCTTTTCACCCCCTTAGCGACGGAATATCCAAAAATCCTCTCTTAGCGAGCACCTACATCTTAATATGAATATATCCCCAAAATTTCATTTCTTTATGTCCAGTAGTTTTGGCTCGGCGATGATGAATCAGTCAGTCAGTCAGTCAGTCAGTCAGTACAAGCTACTTTATATATATAGATGATTCTTTACCTATACACTAGGTCCGGATATTTTGTACTTTAAATACTAAAGCGCCCAATATAAGAAATAATATAACATTTCTGGTACACTAGTAGAGTGAAATCAACAGTTTGAGGGAGGTTATATACTTGCAACCTTAAACCCATCCACAGGCAGTAAAGTCCGAAGTACATCTTAGAGTTTCCATTGGTATGGAGCAGTCACGTGGGGGCGTGGTCATGACACGCCAGCTCAAGCCTAGTGAGGCATTGAGACATTTCCATTTGGTGTGGAAATGAGTTCTCTGAAAGCAATACGCCAAGGAAGAGGCAGGAAGATTCTCTCTCTCTGCTGTGGGCATGGAACATAGAAACTTGCCGAGTGAAATAAATAGTACGAAATTCTCATTTTTGAGGTTTTTCCCATTTAGTCTTTTTTCTCTCCACGAGATTCTACTGGATGTTATGATTTCATCGTGGGACTTATTCCGTGTGAGAGTGCAACGAGAGTGTTGACAGAACTTTACGACGGGAACAGTTTTCAAAAGACAAATCCCTTTTGTCTGTGTAACGCATTATACTTTGTCAGAGATGAGGTACTGAGCTCGATAGCTGCAGTCGCTTAAGTGTGGCCAGTATCCAGTATTCGGGAGATAGAGAGTTTGAATTCCACTGTCGGCAGCCCTAGGGATGGTTTTCTGTGGTTTCCCCATTTTCACACTAGGCAAACGTACCTTAATTAAGGCTATGGCCACTTCCTTTATACTCCTAGCCCTTTCCTGTTCATCGTCGCCATAAGACCTACCTGTGTTGGTGCGACGTAAAGCAACTTGTAAAAAGGAGACGATATATCAGGCTACTAGGCAAAAGATAAAATATAACTGAAGTTAAGTAATTTTGATCAAGTGAGTGTCTGACTTAAACTGTGAATGAGCAAAAGGTAATGTGTGATTTTAGTTTTCAGCTCAAGAAGAATTTTATTTCAACAAGGGATTTCCATGGCAAGGATCTGAGAAGCCATATGATGACTTATCCTAGAGGACACGGTGCCACTAACATAAAACTAACATCATCGTTAGTGATATATCTCTGAGCTACCATGCCGCCCCGACCCTAAGGGGGACGCATCCGGGGATGTAGCAGCGGAGACTCTGAACCAACGCCCATCGACATAGAATACTTATCTTTTATAATATACCTTCATTTCAGTAGGATGTAGGATCTTCTTTCTAACCATTTGTATTCCTATTGGATTTTAGTAGTTAGACATCCTTTCATTTCAATCTGTATTTTGGTGTTGGATGATTTTGTTCGGTAGATCAATTTTTGGATTATTTGTGGTGCTAATTGATGTGTTCTTGCGTTTGAGATATTTTTTCTCTTTAATGACAGTGGGGTTCAAACCCACTATCTCCTGAATACTGGATACTGGCCACGCTTATTTGACTGCACTAGTTAAAATAAGGGATCTCATTCATGGAATGATAGTTCTAATGGATGTTGGTCAAGGATGTGATATCACTTTCATGATGACATTTCCTGCATTTAGGTATTAGATTGTTTTTTGCAATATCACAGAGAGAATGTTACCACCCACGTAAACTGCTGCACGGGAAGACCACAGGTGTTCCACAAAGTGACATCACATCGCCTCTGCAGAACCATACTGGGTGCTCGACGGGCTACCCAGTTGAATGTTGGGAGTCAGGAACCCATTTCTGCCAGGACTGTAAGGAGGCAACTGCACCGCATAGGCTTCACCAGTCGACGACCAACTCATGTCCCTTGGCTGACACCTCGACACAGAGCTCAACGACGTGCATGGGCCCGTGAACATTGGCAATGGACCATGGAACCGTGCCGGCGTGTGGTATGGTCCAATGAATCCCGGTTCCAGTTGTATTGAGCTGATGGGCATGTGAGAGTGTGCCATATGTCCTATGGATCCTGTGTGTCAACAACGTTGTGTCCAGGCGGGAGGTGCTCAGTTCTGGTCTGGGCGGCGTTCTCATGGTCGCAATTAGACCCCATTGTCCGGCTGCAGGGAGCGCTGACTGGTGCACGTTATGTGAACATTCTTTCAGACCATTTGCACCCCTTTCTGGCCCTAGAGTACGCTGATGGAAATGCCATGTTTCAGCAGGACAGTGCGCTATATCACTGCTCTGTGGTGGCACGCAGGTGGTTGGAGGAGTACTCCAGTGAAGTTATGACCCTCTAGATCCCCCAGTCTTAATCCAGTCGAGCATTTAAGGGATGATGTTGATGCTGGTGTATGCTCTATGAACCAACTACACAAGACCAATTGTGGGTAGCAGTGCAAGATGCGTGAGTCCAGATCCCTCCAGAACGATTTCAACACCTTGTAGAGTGGATGCCTCAGTGTATTGCTGCCGTTTTGAGGGCTTGCGGAGGAGCAACTCGTTATTAACATAACAGTCAGTTTCTTCCCATGACTTTTGGTCACTCACTGTAAATCCAATATATTCACTAAAATGAGCCCTCTGATTACCACTTGTTTTAATCTCTGCAGAATTTGTCCCATGCAGAAGCATTTGATCAAAATAGACTTGGGCAATATCTCTGCTTTCAATCCATCCCAACTTGAAGTGGACAAAATTTTGAAACATGACTAAAATCATAAGGGGAAAATTAAAACATTACTGATCTGAAATGCATAAAAAGATTTCAATTTCTTCTGAAGAAATACTCGTACTTTCACTTTTCAGGAAAATTCAATATTTTGAATTGAATTTCCCGTACCAAAATTTAACTTGTGTATATAATCTGTACCTCTCTGATTCAAAATGTTCATCACTGAGAATGAATTATACTGGTTTAGAGAAGAGATTCTTTGTTTTATTTTATCCAAAAGTTATTATTAATTGCTTAAATATAGTTATGTTAATTATTGTGTTGAAAAGCAACTTACCTTGTTGTTCAATGGCATTGATCATAATGAAGATAGTTTCATGTAGAGGGAATCCTTGATCCCGGTTCTCCACAGTTGTCATTCGCAGGATCACACGATACATGATGGTAAGATAGCATGAAATTCCAAGTGTTAGACCAGCCAAAGAAAACCACAATTTTGGAGAAAAGGGCCGCAGATAGGTTCCCCATTGCACATCGGATTCATCTGGGACACGTGCCAGTAGCACTGATCTAAGAAAATTATTATGTGGCGTTTTATTTTATTACAGCATTCCCGTCTAAATCTAAACTTTAAAATGATTAATAAAATGCGATTCTTTCACAGCCAAGCATATGAGACACAATATCTTAGATTTATGACATACTATCTAATATATCTAATATATATATATGACATACTATCTAGCTCTAAGTCTTTGATGTGTTAATTAGACATTGTGTCTTGTAATCTCTTGAGTTAGAAAAGTAACACTGTCAAGGTTATTATTCTTCTCATCCAATTTTTAGTAAAGTTTGCCTATAAGTGGCATACTTGAATTTGTAACTCTTTTTTCTAACATTGGTTTGAAACCCTCATCTCTGCCAAAAATATTGTTTTCATACTTGAAAGTAATACAGTATGATCAGGCTCAGGGGAGTGTTTAGATTAGAACTTGTCAGAATTGCACGTATCTAAAGGACACCGATTTGTCAGCTCCCTCTGTGGGTCAGTGGTAGAGTTTCAGCCAAAATTGTGGGTTTAAGCCCAGTGAAGGTAGTCAGATTTTTGAACTAAGACGATCCATTTGAATCGTACTATTATTTTTTTAACATATTGTTTGGGCATCTAGATTTCCAGTAGGTACTCCTTCATCTTGTTGTAGATTGCAGTTCTTTGCTCTTCAGACCACTTTGCGTCAGGTCATCTTCTCACTCTTTCTGGAAGATCCTTTAACCCTTGTACCTAGGTCCGAAACTTACTTCTTTCTTGAACCAGTCCTCAGAGACACCTGCCAGATCCATCTTCACTGCAGTTGCCCATGGAGTGATACATTTCCAAGTTATGAGAAGATCACGAATTCTTCAAGACAGTCTGGTGTTAGGCATTTGAGACAGATGTCTGTAAAACTTAAGGCAGCACTTCCTCATAACAAGTGAGAGTTTTTCAAATTTAGAGTACTGCTATGAATTTGACCCACAGACATATGGCATGTTCAGAGCACATGTGGATCAAGTCCATTCAAGGACAATTAGAGATATTCACCCATATACTTGGAAGGCTTTTATAAATTCCACAAAGTATGCGATTATTGAATTTCATGATATAGTGACGTAAAAACCTTTAGTGTGAAGATTGATTATGATAACAAGGACGGTGCATTTATTGTTACAGTGTTTGAATGAAAAACAATAGAAATCATGGCTTGTTTTCAATTTGGTCTGAGTATTCTGAATATGTTGTTCAAGTATAAATATTTGATTAAGAATGTAACAAGATAGGCATCTCTATTTATAAACGAAACTGAAATGTATGAATTTACTAAACTTGAGGCACATAAATTCGTCCTTACGAAAGTCACTCCATTCTTGTTCATGATGACACAACAGAAGTAACATTCTCATTTTAAAGAAAGAAAAAAAGAAAAATAGAAAAGAATAAAAAATTCACACAGTACATTTAAAAACCTTTGTACTGAGGTGTGTAAATTGCCATCGTTACATTAAAATTTAGCGTTCTATTTCATACACGATATTCCTGTTGCATAATGCTATGACCTTCTCATGAAAATAAAAGTTAATACTTCCATCTTGTTCATTAAATACCTGTATATTCACAGATTGTTTTTTTCTTTCCTTTTTTAGTACTTCAATCATACAAAATCTCGTTGTTGATGTCATCACCCTCTTATGGTTCCCCACAATGATTTGAAGACCTTGTCTGAGGTCAACAGGAAGCTGCATGAAATGGGCATAATGGATCGTGAAATAAATGGCAGTAAGCCCTCGATGTCCTTTTTTTCTTTGTTTCTGTAAGTGCACGGCATTGGAGTAAAGTGCTGGCTGTTCAGTGTTGGATAACGTTGTGCAAGAGTGACCTTGAACTTTATTTTCTAAAGAAACATTGCTGAATTCTCCTCCTGAATCAATTGATGTTTTAAATTTAAAGCTAAGGTGAGATTCTTTTTCGAAATGAAGCCACTGAACTGTTCACCTTTTACAGTTCTTTTTATGATTGCCGCAGCACCTTTCAGTAGTTCAGTAGATAAGAAGTCATTTCTTTTGCACTCATTTACTTCAAACTTAGGATATTTGCATTTATACACTGACTGACAGAGCAAATGCAACACCAAGAAGGAGTGGTCAGAACTTTATGCCAATTGCAGGGTAGACTGACGTCACTGAGGTATGCTCATGATGTGAAATGCGCCGCTGTGCTGCGCACGTAGTGAACGATAAATGGGACATGGCGTTGGCGAATGGCCCACTTCGTACCGTGATTTCTCAGCCGACAGTCATTGTAGAACGTGTTGTCGTGTGCCACAGGACACGTGTATAGCTAAGAATGCCAGGCCGCCGTCAACGGAGGCATTTCCAGCAGACAGACGACTTTACGAGGGGTATGGTGATCGGGCTGAGAAGGGCAGGTTGGTCGCTTCGTCAAATCGCAGCCGATACCCATAGGGATGTGTCCACGGTGCAGCGCCTGTGGCGAAGATGGTTGGCGCAGGGACATGTGGCACGTGCGAGGGGTCCAGGCGCAGGCCGAGTGACGTCAGTACGCAAGGATCGGCGCATCCGCCGCCAAGCGGTGGCAGCCCCGCACGCCACGTCAACCGCCATTCTTCAGCATGTGCAAGACACCCTGGCTGTTCCAATATCGACCAGAACAATTTCCCGTCGATTGGTTGAAGGAGGCCTGCACTCCTGGCGTCCGCTCAGAAGACTACCATTGACTCCACAGCATAGACGTGCACGCCTGGCATGGTGCCGGGCTAGAGCGACTTGGATGAGGGAATGGCGGAACGTCGTGTTCTCCGATGAGTCACGCTTCTGTTCTGTCAGTGATAGTCACCGCAGACGAGTGTGGCGTCGGCGTGGAGAAAGGTCAAATCCGGCAGTAACTGTGGAGCGCCCTCCCACTAGACAACGCGGCATCATGGTTTGGGGCGCTATTGCGTATGATTCCACGTCACCTCTAGTGCATATTCAAGGCACGTTAAATGCCCACCGCTACGTGCAGCATGTGCTGCGGCCGGTGGCACTCCCGTACCTTCAGGGGCTGCCCAATGCTCTGTTTCAGCAGGATAATGCCCACCCACACACTGCTCGCATCTCCCAACAGGCTCTACGAGGTGTACAGATGCTTCCGTGGCCAGCGTACTCTCTGGATCTCTCACCAATCGAACACGTGTGGGATCTCATTGGACGCCGTTTGCAAACTCTGTCCCAGCCTCGTACGGACGACCAACTGTGGCAAATGGTTGACAGAGAATGGAGAACCATCCCTCAGGACACCATCCGCACTCTTATTGACTCTGTACCTCGACGTGTTTCTGCGTGCATCGCCGCTCGCGGTGGTCCTACATCCTACTGAGTCGATGCCGTGCGCATTGTGTAACCTGCATATCGGTTTGAAATAAACGTCAATTATTCTTCCGTGCCGACTCTGTTTTTTCCCCAACTTTCATCCCTTTCGAACCACTCCTCCTTGGTGTTGCATTTGCTCTGTCAGTCAGTGTATTTTTGCACAATTTCTATCCAGTTTTGTGGTGTAAAAATAAACTGGCGTTTTCTGCTAGCAATCTCTACATTACCAAAATCTGCATCATTTGGAAGGTATGAATGATCAATGGTTTTCACCACTATATCAAGATCTTCTGTCAACATAGTGATAAAGTCATTTTAACTTTTCTTTCTCTTTCTCTCTCTCTTTCTTTTTTTTACACTTTGCTTTACAGCACACCAACACAGGTAGGTCTTATGATGACAATAGGATAGAAAGGGCTGGGAGTGGGAAGGAAATGACCGTGGCCTTAATTAAGGTACAGCCTGGTGTGGAAATGAGAAAACTAGTGGTGGTTCGTGACATTTTACTCTGGCAGGGCTGTGCCACCATCTCTTTCCCCTCCCCAATTGGTCGAGTTTTCACTGACCAGCACCACGATACTTTTAGATGAATAATAATAATAATAATAATAATAATAATAATAATAATAATAATAATAATAATAATAATAATAATAATAATAATAATAATAATAATCTGCTGGCACTAGCTGAATAGAAATCTGCTTGCATTACAACATTAATTAATGAATTAACTACACTACAATGGCATTTATGCACACACATTAATAGGCTAACAGCTACTGCAATCCCAACTATTATGGAACTGCACTGCTTCACTGATCACAATCACAATTGATAATAACAACATTCATGAAAACAAATAAACAGTGCACTCCCGAATTTCTCTCTCCTTGCTAAATTTCAAAGCATGACAACGTATTTAACAATTTGATCACACTACAAATAGTGCTGTCACGTTATGGTTACATTTTGAATATTTATTTTAGCTTCTTTATAGAACTAAATTGTTTAAATAGTCACTATAATGAAATTCATTGTTTTTTAAAATGTTTTGGAATTAATTTCTAACAACATGCGCCGTCCCCACGTCCAGGTTGAGTCATAAGATCCAGGCTAGCTCAAATACAGCATCAATTTCCAAGTAAAGTCAAATTTTCGGGCTATGGGTTCCGTATTGAGAGAGCACCGTTGGGGTATATGGCTAGATAAACAAATCCTACGCAACGGACGTCTCTTAGTCGCGATCCGGTTTGTTTCCGCATATCTTGGTATGATTCTTAACCTACATTCACTTAAGACTAAGTACTTATCCTAGGAACTCATTGAAAGAATAATTAAGTTTTATATAATACTGTTTTATTAAAATAAAGAAAATCTTGAAAAATGATTTAAGTATTTTAAATATCATGTTAAAGAAATGAATAGTACCTAATCAACTGACATTGTATCTCATCAATTATTTTCAAAATATTCTCAAATTAGAGGTCTCCAACTAAATTAATAAAAGGAAACATGTTCACAATATTTACAAATCTAGATTGGGAGCTAGAAAATGTGTCAGACACAAACTATATACACTGAATCAATTATAAATAAAATGAAAATCACGTTTTCATCTTTCATCAATCACTACATAATCTGATTCTAAAAACTTCCACTTGCTTTACTCATATATTCCCTAATCAATTCACAGTACGATAGATTAATTTGTCAGTAGCTGTCCATATTCAATCATCAGCAATATTATTTGTTAAAGAAATTATTTTCTCAACTATTTCAAACATTTCTTATATTTCAAACATTTCAAAGTTCTCGATGTTGTATTTCACTTGTGTTGAAGAAAAGATAATTCATTAAGTCATCCCTCCATTTAAAATAAAATAACTGGAATGTTATTACCATTATTTAGTTGAATTGTTCATTAAAAATAAATATTAATTTCAAAAATTAATTTAAGTGCCACTACAATAATTATATGTGATCTGATACTTTGCTATCATTCATATCTGACAACTATTTAAAGGAATTCAACTGGATATTAAGTAATCTGGCTTGTAAGAAGACTCTATCAGTCACCATCAACCATCAGTTACGGATACTATTACCAGTGATATCATTCAATGCAAGTAAATAAGCTTCCTAACTTTTCTTATCTGAATGAAAATATTTATGGTCAGAAATTCGTACAGAAATAGGCTACATTTGTGCTATCCTCCCTATGTGGAATTTTTTTGATCATCTAATAAGTAGTTGTTAACATAGGCACGTTATATGGATCGTAACCGGTACTATACAAGGCTTCCTGAAGAATTAATATACATTTGAGAACCAATTATAACTATTCTCTATCTCAGATTGCGTCAATTGACTAATAACATTGCTAAAATTATCACTCTCTTCATTCACGATGAAACAATAATCATCACCAACATTATTCTTCATAACATTCTGCCATTTTTCACATAAAAATCATTCATTACCCTATATTACAATAAACATAATAATTCATCTCAACTTGACGCATGTTACTCTCTCATCATTAATCATCCATCTAGATATTCTAATTTGTTCTCAATTTTCTTCACATTCCATAAATTATCTTACTATGTCTTCCTACTATGTTATTATAACCTATATACGATCTTATTTCATCTCAGCTTATCAGTACATGCCCTAATGTAAACCTAATGTTAACCACAATATCGCATCATATTTGCATTTACGCTAAATTAACCTCTTTTCATTCAACATTGGCAACATTACAAATGCAAAATTAAATCATCACTGGTTAAAGCACTTCCTACTCCAATGGTCTTGTCATTCATGTTAGATGTAATAAACTCTAATACTGCTAATTTGGTTGACTTTTCACGTAACGTCACCTCTTTGGAAAACTTAAAATAGCACTTCACATGTATCTTTCAAGAAAGAAATATAAAATATAAAATTGCACTTTCAAAACAAAATATTATCTGAATTACTCACGAAAAAAATGAGCTTAGATGACTTATCATTTCCTCCTGCTTTCATCGTCGCTGTTACATGTCCAACTGGCTAGGACATGCTGTGTTTAGGTTCACAGCTTCGTATCAGCCTCTCGGAAACATTTGGGAAGGCCTTTGGTCATCTCCGGTCATCATGGGCTTGGTTTGTCGGCTCGTGTCACCATCATCTAGGTAGCCTCCGCCTCTGCTTTTCTAGCACATGATGTAGTTGGTTTCTTGCGCAGTTGAAACAGAAAAGCACATCAACATGGTCATTTTCGTCATTTTATGGATACAAGGCCTACTATGATCTATTGATAATCTGCAACTACCGCTTCTTATAATGTTATCTTTTGATGTTTTGGAGTCTTTCAATACGCCTAGTAAGGCTTCAATCTGACCGTTATATAATATTTTCTATGTCTTGCGCAACAGTTATTATTTTCTAACTTCTTAAGATTGAATTCCTTTCGCTTGGTACGTCTCCTTGTTGGTATCTCGTGACGTAGCACTGAGGTAATCTGCTGATCCAACTGTGCAGTTTTATTTTACGAAGTTGTAAAGATTCTTTATCGCTGATGTCTCGTACTGTTCTCATGATTTATCTTCAATTTTATACTTCTTTCTTCACGATCAGCCTTCTTCTTTGATTGGTTAGCGTAGCGCTCTGCCAGTAAGTCTTCACTGAAATCAATTTTATTTTAATTAATAAATTTTAACAATATTCTGTCGTCATCTTTTTTCACTGCCTTCTATATTTCATTCCCTTCTTTACCTGATGAAAGCATCATTCTTCTAACATTTATGAACATGTTGACGTGTTGTTTCCGAGTTCTTACGGCATAGTCACCATTTTTGCTCCAGATAAACTTCACTGCAAACAGTGAAATGGCACAAACAATTAATATAAGACGGGAGGAAAAGCCTAGGTACATTGTAAAGTGGTTGGCGATGTGCTGAGGGCTCCACTGTTCAGCACTTACACTCGCCAGCGCTCTTCCTTCCCCTGACAAGCCGATGTCATCCTTCCAGGCTCCTCCCGCATCCCGCACCCCACACCTCGCACCCTTGCTGAACATGCGAACCTACTGAGGGCGCTGCCGGACAGACCATACTAACCTTGCATACTATACACCCGCCTGCACTCTTCCTTCCCCTGACAAGTCCATATCTTTCTTCTGTCCGATTCGTTGGCTGAATGGTCAGCATACTGGCCTTCGGTTCAGAGGGTCCCGGGTTTGATTCCCGGCCGGGTCGGGGATTTTAACCTTCTTTGGTTGATTCCAGTGGCCTGGGGGCTGGGTGTTTGTGCTGTACCCAACATCCCTGCAACTCACACACCACACATAACACTATATAACACGCAGTTACCTACACATGGCAGATGCCGCCCACCCTCATCGGAGGGTCTGCCTAACAAGGGCTGCACTCAGCTAGAAATAGCCACACAAAATTATTATTATTATTATTATTATTATTATTATTATTATTATTATTATTATTATTATTATTATTATTATTATTATTATCATCTTTCTTCTAGGCTGCTCCCGCACTCTGCACACTTGCAAAGGATGGGACCTGCTTAGGGCTCTGCTGCCACAGTCCGAACGCCTCATGACTAAAGAGAAAGCATTGAGCTTGCTGGACAGAAGCCACGGTCTGAAAGCCGTTGCCATTTTCTTGAAAATAGAAAAGCAAAATGTTTACAGCTGAAATAATAAAGATAATGTTGCGCCGTTCCCGCGTCCAGGCATGGACACAAGAGATCCTGACTAGCTCTAAATTCAATTGGTCCGATGACTAAGTTTTATGGGTGTGAGTTCCGTAATAGAAAAACGTCCAGGTCGGTTAATGGTAGATTCTAACTAACGTTGAAAGACGTCTCTTACCCGTAACTAGTTAGATACCATACTCTTACTAGCTCTTAGAGAAGTTGTCGTCAACTGAAACTACTATAGTCTTCAACTAATACTTATCCTAGGAACACATAGAAAGAATGTTGAGGTTTCACTATCCCATATTTATTCAAATATTAAATCAGACATTTAATAAAAATTATCTCAAATTTTACCAATGAATACTTCTTGAAGTGAGTGACTCATTGTCATTCCTACAGTCTATATCCGTCATGAACATTTCAGAAAAATTACGTCTTCCGAATTCATCATAAATAAATGCCTCCTCGGATTACATTATTTCACTTCATAAGTCCATTGATCTCTCAAAATCATATAATATTAGAATAAATATTATGTAACATTTGAGAACTATTGAGAAACATGTGTTTTCATCCGTATGCAACTCATTTATGAAGTTGGGCGATAACGAATTAAATTAATGTGAATGAAATTAATTATATTTACATGAGCCGTACTGGCAAGAAAATAAACATTAAAATCAAGAATACTAAGAGTATAGGATGCATCCGTTAAGAAGAAAAATAAAAATTGTATCAATTACTATTTACAATATCTCTGTCTATACTCTATTAAGAAATAAAGAACGCTTGTGGAATCGTCGAGTTAATGTTCAGTTAAGAATTGGAGTTCAAGTTGTCTGAATATCAGTTATTCTTGGAATAAATATGAAATTCTTTTCATTACCACCTATTCCTTACTCTTTAAACTGACACATTATTTAATTTTCACTAACTGTCTGTCTCGATGCAGGTTTAAAATTCTCAATAAAAATTATCACAAAATTTTCTTGACTTTGAATTGACAAGTACTCTCTTGTATGTTTCACAGTTTAAATATTCACTTTCACATGCTTAATTGCTTCTTAGTTACTCATATTTCCCTGTGTCACACCATAAGCTAAGCTACGTCCATTGTAAGTCGTAATCACCCTTCAAGTATCGTTATCGTAAGATTTAACTTATGAACTTAAGGTAATGTGACCTTAATTTTAGTGATAAGTATTAGTCTACGTGCGTACTTGGTTGCAAGAAACGTCACCACACATATCCTATGTAGTTATCATCACACATACTACTAACGAAAAATCTACTTGGTCAGAAGACACTACCTCCGACTAAAAATAATTCTCTGTTGAATATCTATGTCGCCAGTGATTAGTCTAGTAGGTTGAGTTTTGTCCAGAATAATGTTATACACAGTGAGAGTTTTCAAGATCATCCTAAATAAATCAGTGAAGGCTTAAATCTTATCATGACTACACTGACAGTCTCAGAAACATCATTCGAAATCACGAGATCTCACTTCGCACAACCATGACTATCTCTCTCGAAGAAACTAATAAATATGACCATCATAAATCACTATCATCCTTATACCATATCTATAACGCGTTAATTATTACACACATTTCACGTATAACAAATCTCTCACTTCATCATATTCAAATCACTTCCTTAAACCGCACATCAACGTGCCGTGACATTCATAAAATGCATACTTTACTTCCTAGTGTCATAGTGCCAAATTTAACATCATAACTCTGAGTAGTCTACTGCCTTATTCCTTCATAAAACACTTCCTATATACGATCTCGCACCGAGTGACTTTGATTAAAATAGGGCACACTGTATTAATGCCAACTTCACTCTTTACTCTTCACTGATAATAATAATAATAATAACTCTAACTATCTATCCTCACATATCACTGGAAACATTACGATCGGAATATCACTTGGTGAGCACGCCTACTAATGGAATTGACATTTCATATAGATGAATACCTACTTCCAATCATCTCAGCTAGACGTTTATCTACGCACTGTCTTCGCACAAAACACACATATCAACATACAATAATAAAAGATAATATTCTCTTACTTACGAAAACGACTTAGATAATGGACTTAGCTTTGCTCAAGGTGGTCTCGATGTCTTCTCATCTCCGGTCATCTGAGATTAGGATCTCGTCATCTGGTTCCTCCAAAAGTGATCGGGTACATCGTAGCTCCTCAACACTGATTACTGGTCATCCGGGACAGCCAACATCGTATTGCCTCATCAGGATCCAAATAGCGTTGCCTTGCTTCTTTACAGGCTCATAGTGGAATCTTGTACGTATGTAACAGAATAATAACAAAATATGTGATTCATTGCTGTCATTCTTCAACTAATATATCTCTTGTGAAGCTCAGATTGTATGGATTTCGTTATGGTACAGTTAATCCAATAAACTAGCTCCAAATCGACTAATATAGATGTTAAATATTTATTCCAATTTGAAAATGAATTTCTTTCCTATATATTTTTGTTGGTGTGAATGCACTCAACAGCTGATCAGTAAGTTTCCTTCCCTATTAAGCGGTATCAGGCAAATTTATTGAAGCTCTGCGCCACTTCGTGACGTCGTTCTATTGTAATCTGTTTATTTCCTTTTTAACGTATTTAATCTTCCGTGCAGCGATTAAATCTTGATAACAGCTGTTTGGCGTGTAGTCGCGAATTATATTTCGTTTCCAAATTACAATATTTAGTTCAGCTGGATAATCCTTTTCAATCTAGTCTTGCGTCTTCTTACTGCTTCGAGGTCAGATTATATAGTAGGTGATGAGCAAATTTTTCTCTTGAATAATAGGTTTAAATAATGTCCATTTGTCATTCTTTTCCTGCGCCTTCTATACATGGTTATTTCCGTAACCGACTGATGAAAATACTTACATTTCGGCCCGTACTGACGTTAAATGCATTTTATTTAACATTTTGATCGCAGAGACTCCATCTTTGTTCCTACAGCTCTTATAAAGAACTATGAAACGGCACAACGTTGTATAACTGAACAGCACACCTCTATACATTTGACTTTGCTACATTTGTCCATCTCTTTATGTAATCAATTACAGAGTGAAATAACATTAAATGTTTTTTGAAAAGGCGGTGGGGCAGCGCCCAAAAGCCCTTCATGCAAGTTCCCGCCACTGGAGAAAACAATGAAAATCTTCAGGGCTGCCAACAGTGGGGTTTGAACCCACTATTTTTCAAATGCAAGCTCACAGCTATGTGACCCAAATCGCATTGCCACTCGTTCGATTTTAACTTTTCTATTTTGACCAGTCATGAGTCTGAATAAAGAATTATGGTTTCAGAAGCTGAAGCATGGGTTTTTAGATGCTTTACTAAAAAAGAAGAAAGGTATTAGCATCCCCTTCCTCCTTCTGTCTCATCGCACTATATCTGTTTGTTTCTTGTCTGTAGGCCTCATTTAGTTGTGAAGCAATATTCACTGTTCCTAGCATAACTAAGTCATCTTCGTTCTTGAGGTATTTGGCTGATGGACGGATAAAGGGATCTTGTTTCTCTCTATATTGATAGCCGGGAGAAATTCATTCACTGCCTTATAAATACTCAAGTGAGTTAGCAAAACGATGATTTTGTCCAAGTTATATCACCTCCAGACAACAAACACGGAAAGCAAAACAGAACATTTCTCTCATCGCAACCAGTTAACCAGTTCTCCTTATTATACACTGAAGAATTAAACTTTCTCATGTAAGTTTTTTGTCTACTTGACGATGGTTGACATGTAGACAAATCAGGTGTAGGACGACCAGCATTCTTCTCAGCGAGCGTTAATTGTGAAAATGAAATGACTTGTAAATACTCTTTTCCATGTTTATTCATAAAATTTTAACTACAATTAACTGTCTTCTTGAGGCATTGAAACTGGTAAATGCACACTGTACAATACTGATTGTTATAAGGTGCAACAAACATAACACACTATTTGCTCTTCAAAAATACTACAACCGCTTGGCTGGGGACTGGTCAGGCTACAGTCCGGCTGGCACGCTGACGTGCCTGACTCCCTTTCCACTTCCACCGTGCTCAGTGTGAGCTGCGTAGCACGTGTGTATGGCACAGCCCAAACGGTGGGAATCCAACCTTGCAGTTTGCTAGTGACAGTGTGTCACATACTCTTTGGAGCACTGCACTCAGCCTCTTTAGTCCTGGCAGATTTTTGAATGAGTTGCACTACTTTAAATACTTCAAAGGAAGTAAACACTTCGGATAAGCAATTATATTTGTTTGTTCGCCTTCGCTAAGCACTGGGAGGGCCTGCAGCCCTGCAGCCCTTATGGAGAAACCGCGCCTGCATGAAAGACATTCTGTTTCACCTTGAGTTCGTTGATCCAAAATCTATGGATCTTCTGCATTTGGGATCTGTGATTGAAGTCTGATACAAACCACACTCTAACTTTCGTTAGATGATGGTCAGAATTAATATTAGCACCTCTAAGTGCTTTCACATTCCATATCTCATGGAAATTACAGTGGAAGGTGGCAGAATGGTTTATCAGACATTCACCAATGTTTGTTAGGTGAGTGCCAGATCATCCACTTTTGAGTATTAATTTTGAATTAGATGTTCATCATTTTAAGGCTCATCTGCTTGTAGGTATTGAAGAAGCATTCCCCATTATGTTTGGTTTTGGGCAAGAACTGGATGTTCACTTATGATTTATCGAAACATTTGCTCCTTACCTAACTGGGCATTGAAGTCACCTAAAAGAATGATTGGAATCTCATTTCCAGACTGGACATTATCATTTTGAGTTCAGAAGGTCTCAACTTTCTCTGGGGAACTGGAGTTGTCTTTATTGATTGGAGCAGAAGCACTAATTAGGGTGCAAGCCTTGTTAGCGGACTTAATAGTAACAGTTGACAGACAGGGAGAAATGGCTTCTAAATCCACTTCAGAATCAACAATGGATATATGAACTAAGAAAGCTGTGCCTAGAATAACTGTATTAGGAAATATGATCTTGAATATCCAGTATCCATATACCATTGAGATATCCTCCAGAACTTGCAAAACAAACAGTAATTCTAGAGTGAAGATGACTGTTTAGCACCATGTTTTAAATATTGGCTTATTGGCCAAGTGTTTTGGTAATACATGCTCCAAATCTATAGTGGAGGTATTAAATAAGGCTCTTGTCTGAATTGCAAGAATTTTGACAGTATGTTTGTCCAGAGCTTTGTGAGCTCTGTCTGTTTGCCAACTCTAATATGTGTCCGGACATTGAATGTTCCTATACAAAAGTTCTGTTTGTGCTTGATTATTTGAGATGAAGGACCCTTCAATTTGCACTTGACATTCGAACTAGGTTTAGTGCACCCAGAATCCGATGTGCTACTTTCACTGCTCACTCTGCGGCCCTGGATTCCCTCATAGAGGTTAACAGTCATTTTTAATTTGTACTTTTTCCATAGCACTGGTTTCAAGTATTGAAAAGGTAATGGAGGGACCTAGGTTCTCAGAGAGTTAGAATCATGATGGTCACAGAGCTAGGGTTTGATTTTGGAGTTCTCTTCTCCTAGGCAAACTGTTTTTTTACACCTACAGAATTTTGCCTGCCCTGGATTCATTCATTCATTCCATCTTCTTCAGCAAAATTAATATAATATTTAGAATACATTTTTTTCAGCTTATCCTAGTTATTTTGGTGCTTGTTAGATCCAATCTGGCTCATTTTATGAAAAACCAGCAGCTAAGCCACTGTCATACAGTATTCACATCTATTTAGAACAGTAAACCAGAGTAACTTCAACCACCTGGGCAAACTTAATTTAAAATAGTGCAATCAGAATCCGACAGAAGGATCTGTCAATATCTGTGTTTCACATTTTCAACCTTTCTTCCAGTTAGGAAAGTTAGCTGCAAGAATTACATTAAATTAAATAGTGTCGTCTGTATTGTCGCAAAACAAATAGTTATTCTAGAGTGACGACGGCTATTTTGCACTGTGTTTTAAATGTTGGCTTATTGCGCAAGTGTTTGGAAATACATGCTTCAGATCTTTTGGAAAATTATTAACTAGGGCTCTCATCTGGCTTCTTGGCTGAATGATCAGCATCTGGGCCTTCAGTTCAGAAGGTCCTGGGCTCGATTCTTGGCTGGGTCAGTGATTTTAATCCTCTATAATTAACTCCTCTTGCTCAAGGACTGGCTGGTTGTGTTCATCCCAATACTCTCCTCTTTTCTCTCTCTCTCTCACACACACACATAATAGTGAGGACACCCCTCCACTGTAAAACAGGGCAAAATCTTCATATGCAACACAGTTTGCACTTGCAACCCCATTGGGGTGTGGGAAATGCAGTAGAAGAAGAAGAAGATTTAATAAGGCTCTCATAAATCATGTTCATGTTTGTGGGTTACTGTAGTCACGTCCTAGTTCGTGAACCATGGGCAACGGCTGAGTGGCCTAGTAAGTGGTCCTGAGAGTCGGGATACCAGTTGCTATGGAATGGGAGTGGGCATCTCGGACATATTCTGAGTCGTGGTCCTCCTTTTGCTCAGGCGGCTAGGACTATACAATCCACTGGTGGTCCATAACCCGTTAGAGGAGAGATCCTCACTTGGACTATGTGCAAGTAGGGCAGCATCCTGCTTCATGAATCGACCGAGCTCAGAACATTTTAAGCAAGCCTCGGACCTATGGGAGTAACGGAGTCCCACTCCCATTTGACAGGCGAGGGACTCCTTGGAAACAACTTGGCGAATGAAATGGAATTTGATGGGGAGCTATCAATATTAATGGGGCTTATGGAAGAAAGAAAGTAGAACTGGCTGAGTCAGCAAAGAGGATGCATCTGGATGTGCTAGGAGTAAGTGATATTCGGGTAAGGGGAGATAACGAGGAAGAGATAGGAGATTATAAAGTGTACTTGACGGGTGTTAGAAAGGGAAGGGCAGAGTCTGGGGTAGGGCTCTTTATCAGGAATACCATTGCACGCAACATAGTTTCTGTTAGGCACGTAAATGAGCGAATGATGTGGGTAGATTTGTCAGTTGGAGGAATTAGGACTAGAATTGTGTCCGTGTATTCACCATGTGAGGGTGCAGATGAGGATGAAGTTGACAAGTTTTATGAAGCATTGAGTGACATCGTAGTCAGGGTAAACAGCAAGGATAGAATAGTGCTAATGGGCGATTTCAATGCGAGAGTTGGGAATAGAACTGAAGGATACGAAAGGGTGATTGGTAAATGTGGGGAAGATATGGAAGCTAATGGGAATGGGAAGCGTTTGCTGGACTTCTGTGCTAGTATGGGTTTAGCTGTTACAAACACCTTCTTCAAGCATAAGGCTATTCACCGCTACACATGGGAGGCTAGGGGTACCAGATGCATAATAGACTATATCTTAACAGACTTCGAATTCAGGAAATCTGTTAGGAATGTACGAGTTTTTCGGGGATTTTTCGATGATACAGACCACTATCTGATCTGTAGTGTACTAAGTATCTCTAGGCCTAAGGTAGAGAAAGTGAAATCTGTCTGCAAACGAATAAGGGTAGAAAATCTCCAGGACGAGGAAATTAGACGGAAGTACATGGATATGATTAGTGAGAAGTTTCGAACAGTAGACATTAAGCAGGTTCAGGATATAGAAAGTGAATGGGTGGCATATAGGGATGCTGTAGTAGAAACAACCAGGGAATGCCTTGGAACAATTGTGTGTAAAGATGGGAAAAGGCGAACATCTTGGTGGAATGATGAAGTGAGAGCAGCTTGTAAACGTAAAAAGAAGGCTTATAAGAAATGGCTCCAAACAAGGGCCGAGGTAGATAGGGAGTTGTATGTAGATGAAAGAAACAGAGCGAAACAAATAATTGTTGAATCCAAAAAGAAGTCATGGGAAGATTTTGGTAACAACCTGGAAAGGCTAGGTCAAGCAGCAGGGAAACCTTTCTGGACAGTAATAAAGAATCTTAGGAAGGGAGGGAAAAAGGAAATGAACAGTGTTTTGAGTAATTCAGGTGAACTCATAATAGATCCCAGGGAATCACTGGAGAGGTGGAGGGAATATTTTGAACATCTTCTCAATGTAAAAGGAAATCATCCTGGTGGTGTTGTGAACAGCGAAGCTCAAGGGGAGGAGGAAAATGATGTTGGTGAAATTATGCTTGAGGAAGTGGAAAGGATGGTAAATAAACTCCATTGTCATAAAGCAGCAGGAATAGATGAAATTAGACCTGAAATGGTGAAGTATAGTGGGAAGGCAGGGATGAAATGGCTTCATAGAGTAGTAAAATTAGCGTGGAGTGTTGGTAAGGTACCTTCAGATTGGGCAAAAGCAGTAATTGCCCCTATCTATAAGCAAGGGAACAGGAAGGATTGCAACAACTATCGAGGTATCTCACTGATTAGTATACCAGGCAAAGTATTCACTGGCATCTTGGAAGGGAGGGTGCGATCAGTCGTTGAAAGGAAGTTGGATGAAAACCAGTGTGGTTTCAGACCACAGAGAGGCTGTCAGGATCAGATTTTCAGTATGCGCCAGGTAATTGAAAAATGCTACGAGAGGAATAGGCAGTTGTGTTTATGTTTCGTAGATCTAGAGAAAGCATATGACAGGGTACCGAGGGAAAAGATGTTCGCCATACTGGGGGACTATGGAATTAAAGGCAGATTATTAAAAGCAATCAAAGGCATTTATGTTGACAATTGGGCTTCAGTGAGAATTGATGGCAGAATGAGTTCTTGGTTCAGGGTACTTGCAGGGGTTAGACAAGGCTGTAATCTTTCACCTTTGCTGTTTGTAGTTTACATGGATCATTGCTGAAAGGTATAAAATGGCAGGGAGGGATTCAATTAGGTGGAAATGTAGTAAGCAGTCTGGCCTATGCTGACGACTTGGTCTTGGTCTTGTCTTGGTCTTGTCTTGTCTTGTCTTTTCTTGGTCTTGGTCTTGTGCCGAAAGCCTACAGTCTAATATCGTGGAACTTGAAAACAGGTGCAATGAGTATGGTATGAAAATTACCCTCTCGAAGACTAAATTGATGTCAGTAGGTAAGAAATTCAACAGAATTGAATGTGAGATTGGTGATACAAAGCTAGAACAGGTCGATAATTTCAAGTATTTAGGTAGTGTGTTCTCCCAGGATGGTAATATAGTAAGTGAGATTGAATCAAGGTGCCGTAAAGCTAATGCAGTGAGCTCGCAGCTACGATCGACTGTATTCTGTAAGAAGGAAGTCAGCTCCCAGATGAAACTATCTTTACATCGGTCTGTTTTCAGACCAACTTTGCTTTACGGGAGCGAAAGCTGGGTGGACTCAGGATATCTTATTCATAAGTTAGAAGTAACAGACATGAAAGTAGCAAGAATGATTGCTGGTACAAACAGGTGGGAACAATGGCAGGAGGGCACTCGGAATGAAGAAATAAAGGCTAATTTAGGAATGAACTCGATGGATGAAGCTGTACGCATAAACCGGCTTCGGTGGTGGGGTCATGTGAGGCGAATGGAGGAGGATAGGTTACCTAGGAGAACAATGGACCCTGCTATGGAGGGTAAGAGAAGTAGAGGTAGACCAAGACGACGATGGTTAGACTCGGTTTCTAACGATTTAAAGATAACAGGTATAGAACTAAATGAGGCCACAACACTAGTTGCAAATCGAGGATTGTGGCGACGTTTAGTAAATTCACAGAGGCTTGCAGACTGAACGCTGAAAGGCATAACAGTCTATAATGATAATGTATGTATGTATGTATGTATGTCATAAATCACTTTTATATAAGATTATGTTGATTTCATGGGTGACTTCGATCATGGTATGGGATTACAAAAAGAAGTGTGAAGGTCGTTCCCAGGACATTTGTGTTTCAATAGCCTATACAGATCTATCAAGAAGTGGTTATATGTTTGTGTAGCATATTCAGTGGGCATATGATTTCAATAAAACATTTTAAACTTAATAATTCAATGTTTTCTTCAGTGTGAATTTTAAAATGAAACATTTAGTGCTTTAAATTGAAGTACAATATATAAACATGTAAAATAAATTTTAAAATTTCATGATACCCGTTGGTTTGCTTCTTCCTTGCTAATGAAATGGCGAAAGCAGCAGTGCAGTTTACACAACCCATAAGGCTGCAGACACAAAGTCTTAACCTCTGATGACCTTTCACTCGCCTGTACACATGCTTGCAGTTGGTCAAGCTTTCCTGCTTATGACTTGCAATTTGTTGCAATACTTTTGTACTGTTAATCCTTTCCTACTGATTAAAGTGACTCAAGTAACCTATGTACAAGAATAACTGCATATTCAATATTAAACTTATATTGGCTGAATTTACAGTGGAGTACCCCAAATCTGAGAAAGCTTCGATGACAATTTATCTTGAAATGGAAATTGCATATGGCTTTTAGTGTCCGGAGTATCCGATGAAAAGTTCGGCTCACCAGATGCTGGTAATTCATTTGACCCCCATAGGCGACCTGCTCGTCATGATGAAGAGGAAATGATGATGGCATGGAAATGAAATGGCGTAGGGCTTTTAGTGCCGGGAGTGTCCGAGGACAAGTTCAGCTCACCAGGTGCAGGTCTTTTTGATTTGACTCCCGTAGGTGACCTGCGTGTTGTGATGAGGATGACATGACGATGAAGGCGACACATACACCCAGCCCCTATGCCAGCGGAATTAACAAATTATGGTTAATATTCCCGACCCTGCCGGCAATCGAACTCGGGACCTCTGTGACCAAAGGCCAACTTGCTAACCATTTAGCCATGGAGCTACAGTTTATCTTTATCTTTAAACTAGCTAATGGTATGCAGTGAATTTCTCTTTGTGTGTTCACAGGAAGAACACATACCATATATCATCCACTTTATCTAAATTCAGTTTCACTTATTTTCATATCACAATTTTGGAAATGTCTTGAAATGTGGCTCCCAATTTACAGAATCCTTTCATTTAATTAATAGTTTCTCACATCAACCATTGACATGAAATATGTAACATCATGAGGATAAAGAAAAAATATATGCAAAACTGCTTGCTAGAGTATGAAATGAAACAGAAGTAATATAGCTCACTCTCTCATGCTCAAAAGTAAACTTATGATGTAGAGAGAACAGGCACTGAATAGGAGAAATTCATGACATCCATTTGAATCATTGCTTGAATCTCCATGTTAAGAATATTTCTGGAGTTGTGAGGACTGTAAATGAGAAAGAATTATGGTAGTTTTTGTTTGTACATGGTATGTAATGAGCATAACCTCAGCCACAGTTTGAAAAATAAATCTTACACATTTTTCAACAAATGACATATTAACTCTTCCTTGAATTAGTTTACTCACCCAAAATCTAGCCTTTGCTGTAACAAACTGTAGACTGAGCCAAAGAAACCACCATAATTTCCCTTCTTTCCAGAGTTGTTCATGAAAAGTTCCTTCTGCAATAATAATAATAATAATAATAATAATAATAATAATAATAATAATAATAATAATAATAATAATAATAATAATAATAATAATAATAATAATAATAATAATAATAACAACAACAACAATAACAACAATAACAATAACAACAACAACAACAATAATAATAATAATAATAATAATAATAATAATAATAATAATAATAATAATAATAATAATAATAATAATAATAATAATACCAGGCCCTGTCAGCTTGCGTAGGGGTCTAGCCCTGAATTGAGTAGGGGTTAGGCATAACTCTACGCGAGACACTGGGGCGGGGGCCCTCAACCCCAACACGGCACGTCCCAATGGCTGATAGGGAAAGTTCCTGCAGATACGCGGATCAACTGAGGGAATGCGAATATGGTCAACGGTCTCGACGGCAGAAGAGGATATATCCCAATGGTGGAGAGGCGGATGAACTTACTGAACACAAACCATCTAGCAGCGTCTGTACCTCATGTTAGAGGCGGCTGTGAAAGGCGTCTGTACCCCATGTTAGGGGCGGCCTCATTAAAATCCTGGCAGTAGGTATAAAATGCAACCCATCATTGATGGAGGAAATGAATAATAGAAATGAGCCTCGGAAAAGGACGCCTACCGGGCGAGTTGGCCGTGCGCGTAGAGGCGCGCGGCTGTGAGCTTGCATCCGGGAGATAGTAGGTTCGAATCCCACTATCGGCAGCCCTGAAAATGGTTTTCCGTGGTTTCCTTTTTTCACACCAGGCAAATGCTGGGGCTGTACCTTAATTAAGGCCACGGCCGCTTCCTTCCAACTCCTAGGCCTTTCCTATCCCATCGTCGCCATAAGACCTATCTGTGTCGGCGCGACGTAAAGCCCCTAGCAAAAAAAAAAGGACGCTACCCAAGGGTCGTCGGGCACGTTTGGAGCTGGTGCTGAGCGTGACAACAGGCAAGCCACCAGTGACATGATGCTGATCAGGTGGGCACATGTCGGGTCACCTGAAAATTCTACAGCCGACAATTCAGCTAGGAGAACTCAACAGCTACTTACTCCTCCTGCCGAAGATGTTTCAGAAGTTCAGCTGACCACCAAGGCAGGTAAACCGAGGCAGCGCTTGAAATGGACAGATGATATGAATAAATTCATAATGCACTCCTACTTTATAACTACGAACTTAGAGAAAGACCTTACAACGTACAGGAAAGATATACACAGGTTGTTTGTGGACAAATTCCCCCAGTACTCCTTTGTCACAGAACAAAGAGTTGCAGACCAAAGACGTGCAATAGTAACCAACAACAGACTTCCTGCCACAATAATTCAAAACCTTAAGGAAGAAGCTGCTAAAATTCTAGCCACGAGGCCGAGCAATGAAGGCAACTCTATCTCAATGCCTCAAATTCGTCAGGATGATTCTGGAAGAAAAGAACCACAGGAAGACAAATCTGTGGAAGAGAAACTGGTGATTTCTCAGGTGCTGATGAAACACGTCGTGCTGAAGATATGTTTAAAGAGGCGATGCCGGAGTTCGCGGGTCTCAAAGTGAACTATAGACTAAAACTGCCCAAAATTCGAGAAACACCACTAAGCAAAAGCCTTGTAAGTACTGTAAATAACATCCTATAGCAGTATATAGAAGAATCCAGTAGCATAGAGGAAACAAACACCCTCGTTTATTGCGCAGCAGTAACTGTGGTTAGGATGAACAACCAAAATCTAATACCCATCTCCAGAAGCTCTTGTAAGAATGCAGATTCAGAATACATTCCACCATGGCAACGTCGATTACAAATTGATATCCAAGAGCTAAGAAAAACAATTGGTCAACTTTCCGCATACCTCTGTAACAAAACTAAAACTGACAGAAACTTGAGGAATGTGTTCAGGAAAATCAACACCCACACAAATGAACCTGAGCACAGAGAAAAGGTCAAAGAATACATTGACACCCAAAAACAAAAGTTGTGTGCAAAAGCAGCAAGGCTCAGGAGGTACAAAGAGTCTCGAGCTAGGAAAATGCAAAACAACCTTTCCTCCAAGAATGAGGGCCAATTCTACAGAACGCTCAAGCAAAATCGGCAAACTAAGGCAGAAGAACCTCCAAGTATGCAGGACACGGAAGACTTTTGGAAACGTATTTGGTGTACCAACACAGTCCGCAATACAAACAAAACATGGATTAAGGAAGAGAAAAACAACAATGGTTATGCAGAAATGAGTTTTGATACCATAAAAGAAAGCCATGTGAGTAATGCTGTCAGGAGAACTCAAAGTTGGAAAGCACCAGGTACAGACAAAACACAAAATTTTTGGTATAAACATTTCACTTGCGTCCACAAGAAAATAGCCCAACAATTCACTTATCTCATGCATCATCCTGAAGAGTGTCCTGAATTTCTTACATCAGGAATTACATACCTCCTACCTAAGGAAGGTGGAAATGCTAAAGATCCATCATCTTACAGACCAATAACTTGTCTACAAACGATCTACAAACTTTTTACATCCATACTCACAGAAGAAATGTATAAACATATCAGCAACCATAACATTCTGACTGAGGAGCAGAAAGGATGCAAAAAGTCATCACTAGGGTGCAAAGAACAGATAATCATAGTCTCCGTTGTAACACAACAGGCAATACACTCACAAAGAAACCTGTACACAGTGTATATAGATTATCAGAAAGCATTTGACTCAGTTCCCCACTCATGGTTAAAAGAGGTACTTCATTTGTACAAGATCAGTCCTGCCATAATTCATTTTCTTGAAGTTACTATGAACAATTGGAAGACAATGCTCTGCACTAAGACAGAAAATAAATGTATCATGTCCGACACAATTAAAATTGAACGTGGTATATTTCAAGGAGATTCATTAAGTCCTCTGTGGTTTTGCCTTGCAATGAATCCCCTATCCAATCTTCTAAAAGCTACTGGTTTTGGATTTGATATTAAATATAACAATGGGAAACATAGAATATCTCATTTGTTTTATATGGATGATCTAAAAGTGTATGCCCACAACGAAACACAAATGAACGCCCTGCTGAATATAACAGACTCTTACTCATCTGATGTGGGAATGACGTTGGGAGTAAACAAATGTAAGCTGCTAACAATTGAACGTGGTCGGTACACAAACTCCCAACCATATGAGCTCCATACCGGATCTTTAATTGAGGGAATGACACAAACAGAGACATACAAGTACCTTGGATTTGCTCAGAATACAACTCTGGAGCACAAGAAAATCAAACAGGAACTCACTGATAAATATACATCGAGGTTGCATCAGATTTTGCGCAGCTACCTAAATGCCAAGAACAAAATTAAAGCAATAAACACATACGCTATTCCAACCCTTGTTTATTCATTCAGAATTCTGAAATGGTCTGCTACAGAAATAGACAGCATACAAAGAAAAACGAGAACTTTGCTCACCACCTATAGATTACATCATCCTAATTCATGCATGGAAAGGGTCACTCTCCCACAAAAATTGGGAGGCCGAGGAGTACTGGATCTTCAAGTCATGCTCCTGAATCAGATAAAGAACCTACGGAGATACTTCCATAAAAAGCAAGAAAACAGCCTTCTCCATGAAGCTGTAGTACTTGCTGACAAGTACACTGTTCTGTATCCATACAATGCCTCTGACCCACATACAAATCACCAAGTATCCCTGCAGGAGAAAGAAAGGACATGGCGAGAGAAGACCCTCCACGGAAAATACTACAGCAATCTAAACCAACAGAGCAAAGACAAGAATGCGTCGTGTATGTGGTTACAAAGTGGGCGCTTATTTGGGGAGACAGAGGGATTTGCAGTTTCTGTACAAGACCAAGTAATAGCTACAAACAATTACAAAAAGTACATCATCAAAGACACCAGCGTACTCTCCGACAAATGCAGACGATGCTCCATTCATCTCGAGACCATCGACCATATCACTGTGGGATGCCCAGTACTTGCCCCCGTAGAATACACGAGACGACACAATCTTGTCTCGGGAATCATACACCAGACACTTGCTCAGGAAAACCAATTAATTCAGGAGCGTATCCCTTATTACAAGTACCATCCAACACCACTCCTGGAGAACGAGTCGTTTAAAGCATTATTGGGACACTGCTGTAGTGACACAAAACAGCCAACCACAACAGAACAGACATCATACTGGTAAACAAGAAAACTGGGACAAATTTCATTATTGATATCGCAATCCCAAATGACACCAACATCGACAGGAAGTACCATGAAAAAATTTGCAAGTACAAAGAACTTACAGAAGAGATCAAGAGGATCTGGAAAATGAAACTGGTGCGGATAGACCCTGTGATGCTGTCAGTCATCGGCCTCATTCCACACACACTTCACAAGAGTCTGCAAGAACTGGGCCTTCCACCGAACATCTACAAAATGATGCAACGTTCTGCCCTCCGGTCAACATGCAACATTGTGCGATCGTTATTATTATTATTATTATTATTATTATTATTATTATTATTATTATTATTATTATTATTATTATTATTATTATTATTATTATTATTATTATTATTTTACAAACAGCAGAAGAAACTATTCTTCTTAAAAAGAAAAGGAAACATGCTTGGTGGAATGATGAATGTGATTAATTAATTCTAAGCTTAAAACATATGGAATGCAAACAAAAATGATAAAAACAGAAGTAGCTTCATAGAAGCCAGGAAGCTTGCATCAAAAGGTCTCAAAAAGATCAAAATACAACATATAAAAGACCAACTAACAGCAATGGAATTGGACTTCAAATGGAACAACTCAAAAGACTTTTACAAAGCATTTAAAACAATGCAAGGGAATACACACCGCCATGTTTACATTTTAAAGATCCAAAAACACAGAAAATTGGTTATAATGACAAGGATACTTGCAGAATACAGTACTTCAAAGAACTATATAGCAGTGATCCACCAGAAGAGAAATTTAATTTTGATAATACAACAACAATAACAACCAGACACCAAACCACGAACAAAAGAGGAAATCATAAGGGAACTTAAAAATAATAAAGCACCTGGGGAAGATAATATACCCAGTTGCTGAATTGTGAAAATACTCTAGTGACAATATCATACAATGTTTAACAGAAATCATCGAAGAAATCTGCACAACAGGCCCTTTACCAGCAGGATGGATATCAATATTAATACATCCACTGCACATAAAGGGTAATAAAACAGACCCTAATAACTATAGGGCAATTTCCTTTTTACTATTTGGGCCTACATATAAGATTTTGTCCAACGAACTCTTAAAAAGAGCTGAAGAAATACTAGACGCACAATTAGGGGAGTATGAAGCAGGATTTAGAAAGGGGTCGTATTCAGAACAAATTTTAAATTTAAAGAACATAATAGCTATGAGGAAGATCAGAAACTTTAAATTTGTAATCACTTTTGTAGACTTTAAAAAGACCTATGATTCAATAGATAGAAATACTCTATTTGATATTTTAAAGAAATTTGGACTTGATAATGAAACAATTGAAATAATTAAAGCAACATTAACAAACACAACATCCAAAGTAAAGTTTTTGGGAGAACTCTCAAAACCATTTGAAATATAATCAGGTATACGACAGGGAGATGGTTTGTCACCTCTACTCTTCAATTGTGCATTAGAGAAGGTAGTTTGAGAATGGAAGAAAGCCATCAATACTAAAGGTGTTCAACTAGGAAGAAATCCAAATAAAATCATTATAGATTGTTTAGCTTTCGCAGATGACATGGCATTACTTACAGACACATTAGATAAAGCTCAAAAACAAATACAAGAATTACAGAAACAAGTGGCCAAAATAGGATTGCAAATATCATTTGAAAAAGCAAAGTTCATTACAAGCATCATTAATGCCCCTCAAAATATCACAATTAACAATAACATAATATCTTGGACACATTGCTTTAAATACGTGAAAGAATGGATAATGAACAACACAAAAGAAAATATAGTTATTAATAGAAGAGTAAACAAAATGGAGAGATATTTCATATGACAAAATATATATACAATAAGAAATCTCTATCCTGGAACTTGAAATTAAGACATTATCAAACAGTGGCCCAGCCAGAAATTTTATATGCAGCAGAAACTCTATAACTTACAAGAATTGAACATCTTAAAAAATTAGAAAAAGTTGAAACAAGAATTTTGAGAAAAATACTGGGACCTATAAGAAACAACAATGCTGAATTTAGACTACGATCAAACAGAGAGCTATATTTAAAAGTTGAAAAACTGACAACTGTAATGAGGAAAAGAAGGCTCCAGTTTTTTGGACACATTTGTAGAATGAATAACAATAGACTAACTAAACAAATCATCAAGTTATTGAACAGTTACAAATCCAAGCCAACATGGTTCATTGAAATTGAAAAGGATATGAAAAACGCTGGAATTAAAATAGATACAATAGAAAACAGTACACGTTTCAGTGAAGTAACATGACAGGCAGGATTTCAGGAGAGAAAGAAATTAGCAACTAGAAGAAAATGGACTCAAGAGGAAAAGGAACAACATTCTCAGGAAATGAAGGAAATTTGGAAATGAAGAAAGTTAAAATGCAAAGAAAAGTAACCAAAGTTGATTTATTGTACCTTAAAAAGCGTTATTCAAAGAATAATTATTTAATATTATCTACCCACAGTAACAATTGGAAGAAATTTTTGCCTTGTTGTAAGGAAGAATGCGTGAAATAGAAGAAAGATTCACTGTAAGCAAAGGAATATGTAACCTCTTGTGTATGGTTCAAAACAATCAGAGGGACACTTACAATAAATTATATAGTTATAGTTCTTGTAGCTGTGGTGCTGAAAATTGAACAGTATACAGGATGGTTAGAAACAACGTGAACTGTGTATGTAAGCATTAGAGAGTTGGTCATACTGATAAATAATTTGAAAAAAATATTTCAGTATCTCCCGCTGTTGTCATTTTATCAGCTGCTGAAGTTAGCCAATCAAATCTCTTCGCGGGCAAATTTAAATGCGTTTTGGGCTGCGATGTTGCTAAATCTACACGTGGCATGAGATCGGCTTGAGAGCAGCAATCGAAGGAGAAACTTTGTCAGAGGAGTGATTTGAACACGGATCTCCAAGTTGACAGGATTGTGCCCCAGCAAGTACGCTATGGTGACACGGGGTGAAACCCATGGTGTATTTGTGTTCGTTGCTGATTTCTCGGCATGAAAACAGAACACTTTTCAGTGAAGTAACACGAAAGGCAAGTTTTCAGGAGAGAAAGAAATTAACAACTGGAAGAAAATGGACTCAAGAGGAAAAGGAACAACATTCTCAGGAAATGAAGGAAGTTTGGAAATGAAGAAAGTTAAATGCAAAGAAAAGTAACCAAAGTTGATTTATCGTACCTTCAAAAGGGTTATTCAGAGAATAATAATTTAATATTATCTACCCACAGTAACAAGTGGAAGAATTTTTGCCTTATCTTATCTATGGATAAGAATTTTAAAGATTCATGGTCTAAATTCAAAGTAATAGGCTGAAATAATAAATATGGAGAAATCTTTGATTATGGGAGGTGCCAAAAACTTCTAATTGGTCAGCTTTCTGATATTACTATGGTAATGAATGCTGTTTATTGCCTTATTTTTAAAAATCTTCTGTCAAAATGAGACATTTAAAAGAGTTGGAAATGTATCATGCTTATGACAAGGTCAGTCTCTGAGACAAGTAGCTAGAAAATTTCATGTTTTTTCTCCTATGATGTCCAGGTTATGCAACAAGTTTGGAGAGACAGCATGATACTGTAGAAGACCTGGCCAGGGTTGTTAAAAATAAGACAAAACCTCTGGGAAAGACAGATGCATTGTTGTTTCTGTTCTTCAACAGTGTGCAAGCACTGCAAGAAACCTGCTAAATGACCTACGTATGGTTTCTAGAGTCTTACAGACCAAATCATAAGGAACAGATTAAGGGAACAGGATACACAACTAAAGAGAACTGTTAAAAACATGCTTAACAAGTTGACATAAGGCATCAAAATGTATGTTTGCTGATAACCATGCTGATTGGAACATGGGCCAGTGGCAGACTGAAAGTTGGCTGAACTTAGAGACCTATCAATGTCTCGTGATTCATCGGCAGGTAAGATAATTCCAGAGAGAATAAAACTCATACAGAGGAATAGCGTTAGAGAACAACTCCTTCAAGATTCATACAAGAATTCTCGCCCAGCGACTTGAGAGGGAAATTGAAATCCACATTCCGGAGGAGCAATTTGGATTCAGGAAAGGGAGAGGGACCCTGCACGCAATTGCAAATCTACTAAACGACATACATGAGGCACTAAGGCACAGAGGAGGAAAATTTCACGTTGTCTTCATTGATTATACGAAAGCCTTCGATTTTCTGAACAGAGCCAAGTTAATAAAGAAGCTAGAACATATGATTGGACAAAACAACCCTCTGGTCACTACAATAAATAATTTGCTAGCATTCAATTTCGTTGAAATCGAAGACGGTGTAACAACCTCGTCCCCCATCACACAAACAAATAGGGTCCTCCAGGGTGATCCAATAAGTCCAATCTTATTCAATATCGCCACAGCAGATGTAACGAAGATAATTCAGAACTCTCCAGTCGTGCTATACGCCTATGCTGATGATATGATACTAGGCTCTAGAAACAGGGAGGTCCTCCAGGAAGCAATGGACAAGTTACAGATTTGGGCTGTTGAAAATGACCTACAGTTAAATAAAGACAAAACTGTTTACATGACATTTCGAAAAGGAGGAAGAGTTGCGGCACAAGACACAATCACGCTTTCAGGACAGACCTTGAAAAAAGTAGGTAATTTCCGATACCTCGGCATCACTCTTCAATCTAATGGTACCTCTTACAGAATACACATAAGAGAAAGAACGGCAGCAGCCATACGAGGGATCTACGACATAGAAAACCCCACCATGATCTCGCTAGAAACAGCAATGCTTCTCTTCCGCAGCAAAATTCTCCCTGCTCTCATCTATGGTATTCATCTCATCTGGGACCACCTTACTATGACCGACTTAGAAACCCTAGAAAATGTAAAAGCCAGATTCCTGAAAAGAATACTGGGGATAGCAAAAACAGCGCCGTCAAGACTAGCTTATATGCTTGGAAAAGAACGCTTTTTCATAGAAGATATGAGGTACATCCTACAGCTACCATCTACACCACAAGCAGAAGAAGTCCTTAGGAAAAGAAAAGAAAAACAAGAAGAAATATGGCCGGAATTTTTCACAACAGAAGCCATGCTAGACCGAAGATGGAGTGGACCAAACCAGGTTTTGCGAAGTGCTATTACTAGACTATCTGTACATGGATTTCATCATAAATTGTGCATGAAAACATACTTCCATGACCCAGATGAAGACTGCTTATGCAAACTATGCAACAAAGTGTGTGAGCGTTATCATTTTACAATTTGTACACAGAGACACAAGACTCTAAAGGAATACAGCAAAGAATAATGTATTTTGTATCTATTCGATCAGTGTATACCAATTTTATGCACGTTTGTGCGCTCTTTCCTCAATAATAATAATAATAATAATAATAATAATAATAATAATAAAACAGAAATGGAGCGAATCGGTCTAGTAGAACGGGCGGACGGATTTGCCAAAGCTGTTTTTAGTAGTAGTAGTTCAGACGTATCCTAATTACAATATGTTACTACTAAGCACAAACAGAAATGAAAATTGCAAGTTTGTAATTTGCAAGAACTACCATACTAAAAAATTACCAAGAAAGCCAAATGCGTAGACTGATTATTATTAGTAGTCGTATTATTAAATCCTACTATGCTCTAATACACACACACACACACACACACACACACACACACACACACACGCGCGCGCGCGCGATTATAACAATCAAGATACCGGTACGGTAGTATCTAAATATGCTGTGTTTACGCTACAATTTTCAACTGAAATGTGGTTATATGACTTTTACAACTGGTGGATTACTATTATCAGATACAGTAGAGACAATACGCGACACTCTGGGAGATATCGAGGGACAGCGATTAGAGCTCTGTCTTGCGGAGTGACCTGGGAGTTACTGATTCAGTCATAAGAGCACGTTTATTTGTTTGTGAAGTTTTTGGCGTTGTTTATGGGTTTGCATTAAGTTGACATAAGGAAATAGTAACGTGTGTCATTCCTTTATATCTCCTGTCAATATGAGTGGAAAGATATATGCTGTGTTTGGCTGCAATGACTATGAAGTGCAGAAAGATTCGCGGTCTTCCGTTTCCCTCTCGTGACAAGAAAACGGAAGTAAATATTGTGTTTGCATAGATATTCTTCCAGTTACAAAGAGATTTGTATAGTACTTCCAACATTTCTGACCTGTGCGATCCATATTTTAACTGGTTTAAAATATAATCTTATTTTATTGTATAGTGCAGCAGTTAACCTTCAATACTGATGTGTCGTTGTAAGTGTGATCTGTGGGTTTTGATTTAATTCTAGAAAATGCATATGCATATGTGTGTGGCTGGTTGTGTTTCAAGTTACCCCATTTGGAATGCCGTAATGCGTTGACAAGCACTGAAGGAAATATGGGTGATATAAAAAATGTAGGTACATATTTTGTTGAAACAATATGACGATGCAAATTTACTTTACCCTAATGGAATGGCATTATGGCAAGTATTGCTTATAGGGGAATTTTGAATGTTCTTGAGGGTAAATTTATAGATTTTCTTTCTGTTAGTAGGCTTCAAGTTAAAAGGAAAGTTGTCCAGCTCTTAAATATAAATTCATTGAATCATGTGTGTAAGGAACGTGCCGATATTTTTATTGACAAGTGTCTTAATGTGATGATATAATGCTTTTAAATGAGTAAAAAAACAAAAAAAAAAAACAACAAAAGACAAATCTAGCTGTGAAAGTTCAGGTAGGAATACTAAAGCTAAAAAAAAAAAAAAAAAAAAAAAATTGCATAAATGAAAGATCTAGCCCTTTTACAGCAGTCCGTTTCACATCTTAGTTATATGTCTGATTTCAGTCTTTAAATAATAACCTGTTAAATACATTTTCATTTATTTATCCAGAATTGCTTTAGCAACTTTGAAGTTAATATCTTAATAACACGTTCTTTCTAGACGTAATTTATTTATCCATTTTCGTATATCAAATTCCATTGATATTTGAATTTAGCGCTAATTTTCAGGTCACGCCACTAGGAGCGCCACTTGCGAATAGTCTCCCATTTTTACAAGGCTAAATCCGGAAGTGTCGCGTATTGTTTCTACTGCATCTGCTATTATTTTCCCTACTGCGCGGGACTGAGAGTAAAAGTGTCCTTAAATGCTGAAAAATAAGAGGTTGTCTACAGTAATTTCTGTCAAAACTACTCCAGGGACTTGAACTGCAATATTATTGGGATATAGGAATTTGATAATTAAATTTTACTCGATGAATAAACGAAGGTGCAAAGTCTACAAATTACCGGAATACAGTAATCAGCTGATTCATATATTTAATTACTCAGCAACAATAATCTCTTTGATCTCTTTGGAATGCAGCAAACAATCGTCAACAATCCAAAGACTGTTGAGTAATTATCCAGTGAAATACCGTGTATTCTCTTTAACTTCTTTTTAAATCGAGGTTTACAGGCGTATCGTGTTATTTAATTGGATAAATTATTACCTTCATGATAGCTTAAACAGATATTATACGAAATACCGGGAAAGCTGCAGTAGTTATAACTCCTTGTGATAATCTGCCTTTGTAAGTATTATACCAACGAAACTACAGATATTTAAAAATAATTTTAAAAAGGAGTTAATATTATTACCTAAATCTAAATTCGAAACAAAGTACACCTAGCCTTCTTAACCTAGAAAACGCAATCTACTGAACACCAACTGCACTACTTGTTATAAAATTCAAATAAATATCACTACTCCCAATTTCTAGCAACAAGCACTAAACGCCAATATACAAACAACTCTAAATGGATCACACACACACACACAAAATTAAACAATTTCAGTAGGTTTTAACTACTTTATCATTACGATAATGCAAGGGCATTCTCAACAGCCGACCATTCACATGCACATCCAACAATGGAATTCAGAGCATCAAGTGATTCTTGTACTTCCTTGCTGTTCTTTTCCCAGACTACAATATCGTCTCCAAATCGTAATGACTTCTCCCTATTCCCATATGCTTCCTTTGTTGCCTTTACAATTTCGCCCATAACCATTAGAAGCAAAAGAGGTAACAGCAAACTCCCCTGTCTTAGTTCAGTTTCATTTCCAAACAATTCCGTCTTTCCAACCGGAGTCTGTACGCTGCTGACACAGGTATTGTACATTGCTAGCGCCATCTAGAGTTTATTTACCCAGTTTCTTTTTGGTCATGGTTGCCCAAACCTTCTCCCTGGAAACACTATCGTATGCCTTTGTTAAATTCATGAATGTCATGAAGAGATCCTTTCTATATTCTCAATTCTTTTCCATTAATTGCCTCATGTTGAAGATTGGGTCCACTATAGATCTTCCACTTGTAAAGCCATTCTGTTCCTTCTTCAATTATTCTCCTTCTATCTTTTTTTCTCATTCTCCTTTCAAATATCCTTTCCAGTATTATTGCCACTTGTGATAAGAGTGTGATTCTTCTATATTTATCACACACTTTTTTGTTCTCCCTCTTAAAAATTTATTATTATTCCCTTTCCACAATCTTCTGGCACACGTTTCATTTTCCATATGCACTTTAACAATATGTACACCC
The DNA here is from genome assembly GCF_040414725.1 of Anabrus simplex. Lineage (NCBI taxonomy): Eukaryota > Metazoa > Arthropoda > Insecta > Orthoptera > Tettigoniidae > Anabrus > Anabrus simplex. Next base: position 983,173,055 of record NC_090265.1, on the reverse strand, counting down.
ATTATCAGTAAGTCCAGTAGCCTTTATCATTTCCACACTAATTTCATCCAACTCCGGTGCCTTCCCGATTTTCATTTTACGAACTGCTAATTCCACCTCTGACTTTGTTATACCATCTTCTACTGTGAGTCATCACACCGTATTACTACTGTCTCCTCTGTACAGTTTTTCATATTTAGTAGATTATCAAAATACCGTATTTCCTTGTGTATTAGAGCCCCTTTCTTCTCCGCTTTTATAGCCGCAAAAAGTAAGGGGGTCCAGTAATTTTGCCACTTGTGATAAGTGGGTCCCACTAGACTGGTATTATTGTTCCCTTTCCTCTGTCTTCTGACACACGTTACTTTTTCCATATGCTTTTTAACAATCTGTACATCCGTTTTAGTCCAATAAGTCGAGCAGCCTTTATCATTTTCACACTAATTTCATCCATCCCTGGTGCCTTCCCCATTTTCATTTTACGGACTGCTAATTCCACCTCTAACATTGTTAAATCATATTCTACTGCTGAGTCATCACACCATATTACTACCATCTCCTCTGCATGGTTTCTCATATTCAGCAGCTTATCAAAGTACCATACTATATTTCCTTGAGTATTAGGGCCTCTTTTATTCCACTTTTATAACTGCAAAAATTAAGGGGGGTCCAATATGCGATAGCCTCCCATTTTGTCCGGTAACTTCTGGATATAAACAACTATAAATTGTAGGCTACACGTATGTATTCTACACTACTCTTTAACAAAATTGCGATTGTGTTCTGAGTCTTACTGGCTACCTTCGTTGGAAGGCAGCATTTCTAAATTTAAAAAATAAAGAAGACAATAAATGCTGAACACATGGATTTTGTGCCTACATATAAGTTACAGTTAATATAGTCGGTTTTACTGTAGTTATCGTACTCTTGTATCACGTCATTCGTTTCATCTCATTAACTCCTCTGATGAAGTTGATTTCAGGAATGGCATCTAGTCGTAAAAACTCGCTATAAAGATTCGTCTCACTTGATACTCGACCCCGTAGAGAAAAGGGATAAGGGTTGTACATTAGTGGCGTGCATTCCTCGAACTTGAGACGGGTAACCAAGACAGAACATCATGTGCCTTGCTGCATATGCAACCGGTATCACGCATGAGTGGAGCGTGTAAGCTAAAATGCCCGAGTTTGCGCCAGTTCGTTCGACAGGGCATGTTTGAAGCGAAGCTTGCTGACTAGGGAGGATGGCCTTGTTTGCTTTACTGACGTTGTAAGGAATGTGGTTTCTCCAGATATAGGGAAGCCCTTGTTTACATAGAGCAAAGCCCGGGAATTCGGAGGTATAAAAGGGCGAAGGAATGGGACCCCTTAACCTACCCAAACCACAACCCAACCAACCCCTCCCCAATCAAAGCCCCACGAGCCCTCGTCGGACCCCCCCCCCCATAGCAGAAGTATACAATACATGTACTAACATTTATCTCATATGTTTCAGAAGGAGACTACCCCCAACAACAAGGCAAGAAGAAATTGTAAAATTTAAATTAAAACCAACACTTGTAAATAGCACGGTGAACAACTAGGAAAATGTAATTAAGACAAAACCAGTAAAATATCCATGTAAATATCCATGTAAATATCAAAGAATCTAAACTGTAAATAATGTAAATAATGTAAAATAAGTAAACCTTCTATTGTAAATATCCTAATAGCCCCCCAATAAACTCAAACAATCAAACTGGGGGCAAGGGATATATTTCCATAAATTCCCAACCATAACTGTAAAAACAATATGTTGAGACAAATCTTTTACCAAAACAGCAAGAAGACCGGAACAAGACTGATAATGTTAAAAAAGCAATATGTAAAAACACCAAAATTGTAATTTGTAAATATTCTGTACTAACTGAAAAAATCAATAAATACTTAGCCAAGAGGTCGAAACCCCCTCCCACCTCCTTCACAGAATCAAACCTATCCCCCCCGCCCACAAACCTAATTAATCCTCCAAACCCGCCAAATCTCCTGGCCAGAGAGAAGGCGTTACCTTCTAGGTGGCCCGCCCCTCCCCTTCGGGGAGGGGAATGAAAACTTTCCCCTAGTCCTAGTTGAGTTACCTGTTAGTCTTGAGCTGAAGTTCACCATACCACGTGAATCGACGGACAGCGTTATGGCTGAAATTCAAAGCAGTGAATATAAACTAATCAAGAGAGATGGGCTCAGTTCTGATGTTTGGAAGAAGTTCCTGCTTGTGGTCACTGCAGATAGTCAGCAGACACGGTATGTTTCCTGTGAAACGTGCAATGCACTGTTAACATATAAACCCGGTACAACTCATTAAAAAAAAACACGCTTGCAAATTTAATGCTGGCTTTTCTCGCCAAGTATTGCCCGGCATTACAAAGCAAACCATAACTAGCGCGTGTGTTTTCATGTGTGCCAAAGATTTCCGACCGTTTAACACTGTTGCCGGAGAAAGCTTTAAAGAATTACGGCAAGAACTGATTAATATCGGTGCTAATTTTGGAAAAGTAGATATTGTTGATGTGATCCCGCATCCTTCCACCATCAGTAGAAACGTCCAAGCAAAGGCAGATGAAATACGAAGCGAAATAATGCCGCTGATTATTTCTGCTATACACGACAAATGTTGCTCGGCTACTGTTGATATGAGGACCGACAAATGCAACCAAACCCATTATCTGACGGTGACTAGGCAGCATATAGACAGAGAGTGGAAGCTGATCAGTAATGTGCTTTTTACAACAAAATTTCCAAATACAAAGAAAACAAGTGCAAGTATAACTGAGGAAGTTCATGAAAGGATGTCCGAGATTAAACATTCCTCAGTGTGATTATAAAGACAATTTTTGGTAACAGATCAGGGTTCAAACACAAAGAAAGCGTTTGAAGGTCATAGACGTCTGCCTTGTGTTGCTCACTGCATATATACAGCACTTGCGGACGTATTCGATGAAACGAGATTTCTTGGGGAAGATGCTCCAGTATCGCCAAACACAATAAACTCCTAGCTCCTTCCTGTTCCATCGTCGCCATAAGACCTATCTGTGTCGGTGCGACGTAAAACCACTAGCAAAAAAACCCAACACAATAAACGCCGCAAAGGCAGTAAAAAGCTGTCTTGCTGCCCAGCTTCAAACAACGGTACAGCAAGAAGTAATGGCGAGGTGGAATAGTCTCTATACGATGTTTCAGTCTGTTTTTCAGCAATATGATCAAATTGTTGCGCTGTTGCGAAATCATAATGCCTTCCAAAAGTTACATAGCTTCAGTTATGAGGTTGCAGAAGAGTTAGTAGTGAAATATAAAGCTTATGCATTAATAATGTATATTTAGTTTCCGTATAAAAGCAGTAAAGTATGCTAGCCAGGAGGAATACACATGGCAGCACGTGAAATTCATTAACCATTTCTCCGACAAGGGTGATATTTACTACATTATATCCTGTATTGCTTATATACGAGGCCGTCCGAGCTCAGTATATTGTAGAATCACAGTCTAAAATTACTATTGACAATTACATTCATAAGTCCACCATTGAGGCAAAAGCGACTGTTTCGAGAGATAAAGGTGCGCGAGACAAACAGGAGAGAACGAGGGGAAGCGAGCACTTCTACTGTACCAGTACCTGAGACAGCGCGTGAAGGAGCGATGATGAAGGGGCAAGTTCGAACGAACTGAACAGAGCATAAAGCGTGTTTTTCACGGCACTATTGTACATGCAGTTTTACTTATCGTACTATACAATATTAATACGGTACAAAATAACTTAATGGCCAGTCATTTGTCTGTCATTTGAGCAGTAGGCTTATCACACAGTAAACCTAATCACTGGTTTCTTCTGAATTATCGTTGTCTTGTGCCATCAGCTTCTCTGCTACCGACGATGTCATCATCCCAAATGACATAATCTTCACTGCCATCGAGAGCATACGATATCCTGTCTTTCTGAAACATTAAAAAATTGTTTCGTTCCCGATTATAGAGTCCATACAGCGATAATCTATTCGCAAATGGTTTCTGAATATGGTCTCTGTTATTCTCAGTTGGTGTATGACCAAATAAAGCCGTGCTGTAGAAGGCGTGCCAACCCACCAGATGATCGCTAGCATATGTTACGAGTTGTACCAAATACACTATGGAGAATACGTGTCACGTTGCGAGATATCGCAAGACGTTGCTTGCCAGCGTACCTAGCGGGACGGCCTTGAAACTGAGTGTAGTAGTAATACCGATCAACTGATGTAGTGTGAAATTTTGTTGTTGGAATTTCGTGAAAATTTAATTTATCCGGTGACAACAGTTTTTGGATTTACAATCATACAAGCATTGAACCATGTTTGGTAATGTTTATGCTGTTTTTGGCTGCAGTACCACTGAACTATCGAAACCTTCCTTCCGCTTACCTCGAGACAAAACGTTCGGGTCTTTCTTAACAATAGTGATTTTATTATCTTCGAAAAAATGTTCTGTCTTCGTAGTGTATTCAGTTTTATCCATGATTACCGTAAATTAGTAATGCCTTTATCTGTCCTTGATTTTTTATTTTAGGTTGTTAAATTATGTGTTAGCTACTGAGTTGTTATAATTATTATTATTATTCTATTGTTTCTGAATATTAAGAAATTTGTGTTGCCGTAATATATTGTTTTTGATGAAGAAAATTAAAACAAAAATTCTTCTTGTCTTCTGCTTCCAGCGCTTTTCCCACATCTGTTGGGTCGCGGGTGCGAGCGGTGTCGCACATGTGGATTTGGCCCTATAAGATGACCGGATTTCCTTCCTGACGCCAATCCTATATGGAGGGATGCAATCACTTAGCATCGGATTTTTAGGAATGACCAATTTGTTCCTGAAGGGATAACGTAAGATGAAGTTGTATTTATACGTTTCACGCATTTCTAAGGTTAGAAACGGTGGTCCTATACTACCTAAAATGACTGAATTGACGTTAGACCCTATATTTGCCTAAATTGGTTAAAAATGCTTCTAATATATCCCGAGATAATAAAATATTTGCCGACTCGTTTTCAGTACCTTAAACAAAATCTTAAAATCGGAAAGCTGTAAACCATACTCTCCAGAAAGCCTTAAGCACCTCCCGCAGCGAACAGCGAACACTCCCGTAGTCTGTCACGAGCCAGGAGACACTATCCATTGACCTGTTGGAAAAAAAAAATCCATTTCATTCTGTGAGAATATTTCCGTAATCACGTTTGTTTGGTGTGAATTATGCCTAAAGTGTCAGGTTTAAAGTCGTCTTTAATTAAAAAGTGGTTACAGATGTTTCCCAATGTCACATTGGATGGTAAAATTATATTCTGTGACGTTTACGGCAAAGAGGTGAGTGAAACCTGTTTTATATTTCCCCTTAACGAGTTATTATAAATTTAGCAAAACAAGCATGGTATTTTTATTGATGCCTATTAAAATACCAAAAATTGAAGCTGCCTAAAAATATTTCAGAACCTATTTGAATCTATTTTAGGTAGCTAAAATAACATTTTAGCACCTTAAAATCCAAGGTCTGGTAATCAGTATTGCATGCTTCTGTGGTCGTTGGAAGTGTAATGTGTTGTTTGAACATGAGGAGAAACGTTTTGGAACAAACACTCATTCCCCGAGCCAGAAGAATTAATTAGACGGGATTAAAATCCCCGATCCGACCGCGAATCGAATCCGGGACCTTCTGAACCGAAGGCCTCAACGCTGACCATTCAGCCAAGGATTCGAACAAAACGAAATCATTATTGAGTTATATTACTTCTATCAGTTTTAACATTCAACTTTCTTAGTAGAACAAAGCAAAAATCATTATTTAGTTTCATTATTTCTATCAATTTTAACATGCAACTTGTGTAGTTTCAGTCTTGCCGCCTGATGTTTAAGGTCGGTCCGTTAGATGCGCTGCTGTCAACATGTCTCTCAGTTTAGTACGGGAGAATGCGGAAGTGTCCAGTATTGTTTATAGTGTATTTAGTTGTACTTACGAATGTACTACGGCTGTTGAAAGTATATTTCATGCTTGCTCTCTACATTTATCACATCAGGATTTACCTAAACACCTGTAACTGAGATGAGAGAGACCGCATTGTTTAGGTTAGGTATGCTGCCAAGTGCCTGGATAGTGCCAGAAGTTCAACGACGAAAAAATAAAAATAAATAACAGCAAAGATTGCCACATTGATGGATATCTAAATGTGTGGAGGTACGGTAATACGTTTTATTACCAGTATCATAATGTTTAATTTCCAGGGGCGAATGCTGGTCATGAAAGTCAGGCTTGCTCTTCCATTCGTGAATGTTGGTGGGGTGGGACATGCATAGTTCTGAATGAATACAATTTATAAACCCAATAATCGCTAAATCATATGAACATTTTAATCATCGGTTACATGAACATGCATTCAAACTGGTTACGTCACACCTTCAAGAATGGCCAAAAGAATAACAATCAGACACATTTTATAATTATTAACAAATCATGACAAGCCAGTGATTATATAATTTAAACAAGTAAACGTCAAACTATGTAGACAGAAAAATTGCAACTATTTATTAGATCTTCCTACTTGAAAACAAACTCTACTCTGCGGCTTCTCTTTACAAAACAATCAATAACATCATAGAAAGAGGACTGTAATCTAATTTTTGCAAGCAATCCTTTTTCAATCGACAACATAGCTAATGATGATAGCCTCTCCTGACCTTGGGTCGATCTGCAATATGTATTAATGCGTCTCAGTGTTGAAAAAGAACGTTCTGCAGAGGATGTAGTAGCAGGAATTGTTGCTACAAGTTTGATGAGCTTGAAAATTTCTGGCATACCCATGTACAATTTATTAGTATGCATAATCTGCATTAAGTCTGAAACACTTTTCTCTTTAAAATCAGAAGATGAATACATCACACTTAATTCGGTTTTTAAGCGAACAATGTCGAAAAATGAACCATAGGTCTTTTCTAGGGCAGTAACATCACTGTCTGGAAACCTATTTCCGTGCTTCTCAAACAAATAATAATCCAACAGCGAGAAGAACACAAATTTCTTTATGCATTTAAAACGCTCTCCTATTTGGACAAGTACATTGTCAAGAATTTCATTGAATAGACGTTGTATTTTGATTTTTCTGGTTCATCACTAATTCTTCGATTTTTAGAGCACGGCTGTTCTCCATAAACATCAATTTCAGTATCAACATGTCCATACAGACTATCAAAATCTTCATCTCTCATAGACTGGATATTTAAAAAGAGCTCCTCAACCTTCTTGCCACAGTACTGAATATCCAGACTTCTTGTTTGTAAAATATTGAACACAGTATCGGAGAATGAAAAAATCTTGGAGAACACTGCCAGCAGAAATCTAGTGTTGAACTTAAGTAAGAAGTACAAAAATCCTTGTACTTTCAATGTAGTGTCTTCATCCCAGTCGTCTGAAGTATCCTGTACATGTTGAAAGAATTTCACCAGTGTATCATAATATACCTTCACAGTATTAATAAGACGTGAAGCAAAATTCCATCTCGTTGGTGCTACTGTTGGCAACTTCTTCTGAACAAAATCTCGAAGAGCAGCTGTTCTCTTTGTAGACTTTGAAAAAAAAGCAGCAAGTTCTGACATTGTTTGGAAGAAAATTGTACATTCTTTGATTTTTGAAGCAGACTGCTGTAGTGTTAAATTCAATAGGTGGCTATAACAATGCACAAATGTCGCATATGGATACTGGTCTTGAAGTAATTTATTAAACCCATTCACATGGCCGGCTAAGACAGCAGCACCGTCATATGTTTGAGGCACAATCTTTTCCTCACAACTGAACTCTTTTAAAATAACACGAACATGATTTAAGAGGGCTCCAGCAGTGCAATCTTTACTAACGTCAGCAAAACCAAGAAACCTCTCTTGAATTTCACCACTTTCATCCACAAAACGGAGTAAAGTAGAGAGTTGTGACTTATTAATAATATCGGACGTTTCGTCCAACATTATTGCCACAAAAGTTGCTTGTTTAAGCTCCTACTTTATTCTTCTCACAATTACTGAACTTATTTCTGCTATTAAATCATTTTTGATTGCAGACGACGTCCCTCTAAAAATGGTGGTCTTTCAGATGAGCTGCCAGAAGAGGATCATATTCACTTATAATTTGTAGAAGTTCGATGTAATTCCCTCTGTTTACGGAAGTTGCAGACTCATCATATCCGCGAAATGGTAGTTCCTGTTTTGCAAAAAAAAAAAAAAAAAAAAAAAAAAAAAAAAAAAAAAAAAAAAAAAAAAAAAAAAACACTGCATCGATCAGTCGTTTAAGTATGTCATGATTTTTCTTTACATTTTCGTTATGAAGTTGGTCACTGATGCATTTCTATTCATCCAGCTGGTGGTCGATCCTTGTACGCCCAAAGCTATTTAACTGCAAGAAACACTTCATATGGTTTGCAAATTTCTCATGTCTTTTAATGGACAGTGTCAAGGTGTTCAAACTGTCAAAGCCTCTTTTACACCATACAGCGTTATCAGCAGAAAATAGTAAACACGGCCAGCAAAACAGTCTATTCAGTTTCTTGGACCCTGTCAACCATGTCTGTTTTCTCTTGGATAGTCCTCCGAGAAAATGGATTTGATAATAAGCTGTCAATAATGCACGGTTCGGAACCCATTGCAGCACGTCAAATCATTCAGAATAGATGATCAGGAACTTACAGTACACTACTCACTGACACAACACACTAGATCTGTAGCTCTCAGACCAGAGCTTCCAACTACACATTACAAACGTGACAGCTTGCAACCGGCCTTGGAGAGAAGAAACCTGCGCGCGCATACATTTCTCGCTGCGTCGACAGCTCCGCTGAAGCTCTTAAGACACGAGCAACCCTCGCTGGACTCGCCAAGATACACTGACTGACAGTGACAATGCAACACCAAGGAGGAGTGGTTCGAAAGGGATGAAAGTTGGGGAAAAAACAGAGACGGCACGGATGAATAATTGATGTTTATTTCAAACCGATATGCAGGTTACACAATGCGCACGGCATCGACTCAGTAGGATGTAGGACCACCGCGAGCGGCGATGCACGCAGAAACACGTCGAGGTACAGAGTCAATAAGAGTGCGGATGGTGTCCTGAGGGATGGTTCTCCATTCTCTGTCAACCATTTGCCACAGTTGGTCGTCCGTACGAGGCTGGGGCAGAGTTTGCAAACGGCGTCCAATGAGATCCCACACGTGTTCGATTGGTGAGAGATCCGGAGAGTACGCTGGCCACGGAAGCATCTGTACACCTCGTAGAGCCTGTTGGGAGATGCGAGCAGTGTGTGGGCGGGCATTATCCTGCTGAAACAGAGCATTGGGCAGCCCCTGAAGGTACGGGAGTGCAACCGGCCGCAGCACATGCTGCACGTAGCGGTGGGCATTTAACGTGCCTTGAATACGCACTAGAGGTGACGTGGAATCATACGCAATAGCGCCCCAAACCATGATGCCGCGTTGTCTAGCGGTAGGGCGCTCCACAGTTACTGCCGGATTTGACCTTTCTCCACGCCGACGCCACACTCGTCTGCGGTGACTATCACTGACAGAACAGAAGCGTGACTCATCGGAGAACACGACGTTCCGCCATTCCCTCATCCAAGTCGCTCTAGCCCGGCACCATGCCAGGCGTGCACGTCTATGCTGTGGAGTCAATGGTAGTCTTCTGAGCGGACGCCGGGAGTGCAGGCCTCCTTCAACAAATCGACGGGAAATTGTTCTGGTCGATATTGGAACAGCCAGGGTGTCTTGCACATGCTGAAGAATGGCGGTTGACGTGGCGTGCGGGGCTGCCACCGCTTGGTGGCGGATGCGCCGATCCTCGCGTGCTGACGTCACTCGGGCTGCGCCTGGACCCCTCGCACGTGCCACATGTCCCTGCGCCAACCATCTTCGCCACAGGCGCTGCACCGTGGACACATCCCTATGGGTATCGGCTGCGATTTGACGAAGCGACCAACCTGCCCTTCTCAGCCCGATCACCATACCCCTCGTAAAGTCGTCTGTCTGCTGGAAATGCCTCCGTTGACGGCGGCCTGGCATTCTTAGCTATACACGTGTCTTGTGGCACAAGACAACACGTTCTACAATGACTGTCGGCTGAGAAATCACGGTACGAAGTGGGCCATTCGCCAACGCCGTGTCCCATTTATCGTTCGCTACGTGCGCAGCACAGCGGCGCATTTCACATCATGAGCATACCTCAGTGACGTCAGTCTACCCTGCAATTGGCATAAAGTTCTGACCACTCCTTCTTGGTGTTGCATTTGCTCTGTCAGTCAGTGTATATGCAACATGCGATTTGTATAATGCAGATCTATTACAGATACGGTAGGCCTACATATTGTAATTTTTTTTAACTCGTCGCCTGCTTTAGAAAAATATTGCGCTTGCGCAGCAAGCGTAGCATGCTCGGAGAAATCGCCCCTGTTAATTTCGTACTTTGATTGACTGCATTTTTTAAATTAACGTATAGCATGTGTTGTTCGGCGTCTCCGAAAATCGTAAAAGTATCTGTAGCCTAGTTCTGGGACGTAAAACCAATAACATTATTATTATTTGTTAGGCACGTTGATGAGTACCTACTTCTCTCCAGAAATTATGTATATTGGCCTGAGTTACGAGATATTAAACGATCACTCTGTTAATGATCTCGCCTGCTATATTAATATCAACCGTGAATATTTCTTAACTAAAGTAAACTTGTGTCCTCATCCCGCGGCGGTGCAGTTCTTTTAGGCACGCCCTCAATGAAGGTGAGCTGCATGTACCATTTTACTGAATATCAACCTTCCTGTCATTCTTAAATCTTTGGCATTACCGAGAACCGAACTCGGGACCCCAAGAACGGCAGCTAATTTTGCTAATCGTTACGCTGGCGGACATTCTTACACATATCGCATGACTAACGCGTGTTTGCAATGCGCTGGTCGGACATACGAAACTGTTCACCTATTAATGCGACGTCTTCGAGGCTGCAGAAAATACAGTACAGACAGTACACAACACTTCCGGATTTGGCCTTGTTAAAATGGGAGACAATTCGCAAGTGGCGCTCCTAGTGGCGTGACCTGGAAATTCGAGCTAAATTCAAATATCAATGCAAATTTATATACGGAAATGGATAAACAAATTACATCTAGAAAGAAAGTATTATTAAGGTATTAACTGCAAAGTTACTAAAGCAATTCTGGATAAATGAAAGAAGAAATATTTAGCAGGTTATTATTTAAAGGCTGAAATTAGATATATAATCAAGAAGTGAAATGCACTGCTGTGAAAGGCCTTGATCTTTCATTTATGCACCACTTTTTTTGCTTTAGCATTCCTGTCTGAACTTTTAAGGTTAGATTTGTCTTTATCCTCATTTTAAAAACATGTTATCACATTAAGACAGTTGTCAATAACCAGATCGGCACATTTCTGTCTTTTTCTCGACTACCCCGTTTGGAAGGGGCGCTAGCATTTGATTTTTTTTTTGGAAGAATTTGTGTTGATACAGATCACGGTTTTAATATCAGGAGAGGGATAAAAGAAAAGCATGAACATACTGTAGATAATTATGTTTTGAGGAATATTTTCGTGCTATTAGAGTAAAAATATAACAAACCCTTGACTGTATACTCGGGGATTTCTAAAGTCGCTGGCCTGGAAATGATCTGAACAGATCTTATACTTCTTATTCAAGCCTAACGTCCTTTCTTTCGTGTACTCCTTATCCAAATCTGACATTTCAAAAACCACAGATCACACCTACACCTATATCGGTATTGAAGGTTGACTGCTACACTATACAATAAAATTAACTTATTATATTTTAAGCCAGTTAAAGTATGGGTCCCGCAGCTCATTGGAAGAATATATATGCAAACACAATTTTTACTTACATTTTTTGTCACGAGGGAAACGGAAGAAAGATCGCGAATCCTTCTGCACTTCATAGTTATTTCAGCCAAACACAGTACATATCTTTCCACTCATGTTGAGATATATAGAAATGACACACCCTACTATTTACTTATGTTAACTTACTGCAAACGCATACATAACACCAAAAACTCCACATGTGCTCTTATGATAGAATCAGTAAACTCCAGGTCACTCCGCTAGACAGAGCTCTAATCGCTGTCCCTCGATATCACGCAGACTGTCGTGTATTATCTCTACTGTACTTGGCTGCAGTACGCTACGGAGGAGGACATTTCTTAACTACGAAACACAGACGTACCGCATGACTTTGATGCGTTTTTTTCATTGTGCAGGTCGGGCGGACGAAACTATTCACAAAATTATGTGATGTGTCATCGGAACTGCAGTACGGCCTGTGCCCGCTTCGAAGCGAAATCGTTGTTCATCTCTGACGAATCACGTGGGTAGTCTTATATGCGAGCTTTATGTTTTCATTTTCTTTGTCTCCAAAAGCCAGTGGGTCTGATACACGAAGAAATACGGTACCCCTTCCATCTTCTCTTTATTTCTTCTGGATGTGTTATCAATCCTCCACCTTCCTCTTTCATCATCTTAGTATAAACACTTTCCTATCACTTCCTACAATTCCACAAAACATTCTTTTGCTGCCAGCTCCATTTGTTTCCATCTTTTCTATAAATTCTTCCCAACTTTTCTTCTTTTACCAATTTCTTACATTTTCTTTTATTACCTTTCTTTTGCTTTCCTTTTTTTATCTCTGTTTCCATTCTTGCCACGCTTTCTTCCTTTCGCTGTTTCTCTCAACCCTTCTCATTCCACCACAATAGCTGCCTCTGTGGATCAGTGGTAGAGTGTCGGCCTCCGGATCCCAAGATAGCGGGTTCAAACCCGGCAGAAGTAGTCGGAGTTAAGATCTCCGGTAACACAGGTAGTGGTTTTTCAGGCGTTCTGCGGCACTGCCACCACATGCCCTCTGGACGAGGCCTAATCCGGTGAGTGAAGTCACAGTGTGGTGTGGGCTCCTAGCTAACAGCGTGCTCTTAACCTCCCATGAACTTACGTTGTCTACGTGTCGAGGCGTAACCTTACTGACCTCCGTGTCCAGGCTTAACCTTACAGACCTCGGGTTCGACCCAGGCCTAAGGGCCTAAGACCCTTGTTCGAAGCACACATCCAGGCTTTACAGACCTCCGTGTTCAGGCCTAAGGCCTAGGGCCTAAGACCCTATTTCGAAGCATGCATCCAGGCTTAAGTTTACAGACCTCCAGGCTAGACTCCAGGCCTAAGGGCTTTAACAGTAGAGACCTTAGTTCGAAGCATGTGTCCAGGCTTAATTTTACAGACCCCGGGTTGGACCCTAGGCTTAAGGCCCTAAGGCTCAAGTTTGATGTCAAAAAGTGGAAGCTGGACCCAACTGCTAACGTAATTATAGTCAAGAGTGAAAGCTCAACCTAACAGGTACTCAACTCCATGCTTAACCTCATAGGTCCTTGATTCGATCCTAGGCTTAAGGGCGTTGGCTTTACAGAGCAAATTTTGATACCCGAGATTGCCAGCTGAACCCCACTACTAACGTGATTGTGGTCAAGAGTACTAGGTTAACCTAACAGGCACGCATTTGACGCCAGACTTAAACTTACAAGGGCGTTACAGACTCAATTTTGAGATTCGACCCCAGACTTAACGTAACTAGACGAGACATGGTCCGGGGGCGTTGATGCTGAGATTGGTGGAAGCTGAACTTGAAACAAGGACACATAGTACTAGGGAGATGGTATAAGGCGTATTAAATATGCTTTATTCACAAGGGCATAACGCTGAAAGGTAACCTTAGGTCTTGGAGCTGAGCGACCGCATAAATGGCAAAAGGGTGACAGGCTTAACTTTACAAGTGTGTTACAGTCTCAGTTTGAGATTCGAATCCAGGCATAACCTAACTAGACAATATGAGACATGGTCCAGTGGCTTTGATGCTGAGATAGGAGCTGAACTTAAACAAGATGGCGGCTACACATAGGACTAGGGAGATGGTGTAAGGCGTAATACATATGGAGGGTGCAGGGAAAGAAAGGGCTAAGTCCATTTTATATTTTTTAATTTTTTAACGTGAATGAGATGTTTATGGTCCTAAACAATACATCAGCTGGATTTGGAAAGAAGGAGCTAGGTCCACAAATACAGCAAAATCAAGAAACAGGGCACTGGGAAAGAAGGGGTCATGTCCAGTAAGTCAGGGAATAAACGGGCTCTTAAACAGTAGTTTTGAACCTTTAAGTTACCAGCCCTATCATATTAATTATTATTTCCCTCCATTGTACCATTTGGAGGTTAGTTAATGTGTAAGATTTTGTTCTAGGGGTGCTCTGTGAATGATTCAGCAAGCAAGTGTTAATTAATGCTTCAATATGTGTGACTTAAGTGAACCATCAGATTCTTCAATTAATCAGGATGATCAGCACCAGGTAACTAAGAAAAGGAGACGTCGTGAAAGAATGTCAGAGGTCAGGACCAAACTTAACCTACGTAGTCGTGTAATGGGGCAGAACTGCAATTGTAAGATGAAATGTTTTGATGTGGTTGGTGAGGAAAACAGGAAAACCATTTTAAGGAATTTTAATCTCATGCTAAGCAGGGACATCCAAGATTCATACCTATGCGGATTCATTTCTGTTTTACCAGTCGCTCGTCGAGGGCTTAGAAACTTGGAGGGTCAAGCAAATACTGCCAAACAAGCCACGTACAAGTACAGAGAGAGGGGATGTGCCGGTGCAACGAATGATTACGATGTATACCGTAAAGCTTTCCTTGCAATTCATGGCATTGGTAAAAAAGAGGGTCGAGCGGCTGGTAAGAGGTCTTAAAATCACCTGTGTAAGTCCAAAGAACATGAGAGGAAAGCATTCCAATCGGCCGTGGAAGATTCCGGAAGAATGTTTAGATGCTGTTCGTGAACATATAAAACCATTTCCCTCAAGAAACAGTCACTATGGTATACGAGACACCAAAAAGCATACTTAGCTGAAGATCTCCATATTAAGAGAATGTATGGTATGTTTAAAACTAAGTATCCTACGATCCAGCTTTCGTATGAAATTTACCGTTCAGTATTCAACAATGAATTCAATATCAGTTTTGGATACCCACGAATGGACACTTGTTCTACCTGCGATGAATACAAAGCAAAGGTCGCCGTTTTTGAGAAAGAAAAAGCAAACTGCGGGAACTTTGCTAGAGCTGCCCAAATTTCTGATGAAATAAGAAGACTTTCAGTTAGAAATAGGGTCCATCTTACAAGGGCTGACACGTTCTATGCCAGGAAACGGAAAGCGCGGATAAGTTGTAAACGTTCAAGCGTAAAAGAAGCAATTTGTATTCATTATGGTAGAAATCTGCCTATCTCTGACATACCAACTAACGATGCTTATTACAAGAGCCAGCTGTCACTTTATGTATTCAACATTCATAGACTATCCTCTGGTGAAAGTCAGTTTTATCTCTATACAGAAGTTGAAGGAAAGAAAGGCAGTGATGACGTTTGTTCGTTATTGCATGGTTATTTTTATAATCATCTACCCATGAAAATTAGAGACATTCAAATATTCTGTGACTCTTGCACAGGACAAAATAAGAATCACACTGTCTTTCGATTTCTTCACTATCTTGTTCATTTTGAGAAGAGATTTGATTCAATCAAAGTAATATTCCCCATTCGAGGTTACAGTTACATGGAGTGTGACAGAAACATGGGCCCAGTTAACCAAAAAGCACGTATATAAATTACTTTAAATAAAACTGAAAAATTGTCAAATAATGGATTGGGCACCATTTTTACCACATACCCTCTGTATGAATAGCCCCGTTCTTTCCCCTTCTGTAGTGTAGTTAGGAGAGCAAAATTTATTTTTCCGAACATAGAATGTTGTTTTCACACCAGATATAAGTTTGTATAAACATTATATAGCTGGTAGGGAATAGCTATAACTAATATTCACTTTAGAAAATAGTTAGTAAGCAGAGTTAAACTGTTTAAATGCCATTTACTCAAAATTTAAAAAATGTGACATAGCTCTTTCTTTCCCAGCACCCTTCATATGCTTTATTCATAGAGGCATAACGCTGAAAGGTAACCCTAGGTCTTGGAGCTGAGCGACCGCATAAATGGCAAAAGGGCAACAGAACTTTACAAGCGTGTCACAGTCTCTAGTTTGAGATTCGACCCATGCTTAACCTAACTAGACAAGATGAGACATGGTCCAAGGGCTTTGATGTTGAGATTGGTGGAAGCTGAACTTGAAAAAAGATGGCGGCTACACATAGGACTAGGGAGATGGTGTAAGTCGTAATACATATGCTTTATTCATAGGGGCATAACGCGGTAAGCTTAGTATTGGAGTTGAGCGACCGCATAAATGGCGAAAGGGCAACAGGCTTAACTTTACAAGTGTATTACAGGCTGAAGTTTGAGGTTCGATCACAGGCTTAACCTAACTAGACAAGATGAGACATGGTTGAGGGGCTTTGGGAGCTGAACTTGAAACAAGATGGCGGCTGCACATAGGACTAGGGAGTTGGTGTAAGGCTTAATACATGCACTTTATTCATTTTTTTAGTGTCTGGAACTTGGATTTGACCTAAAGAGAGATCGAGTCTGAACGAGAGAAGAACGATTGCAAATTCTGGTACTTCGGCGACTCTAAAACGTATTTAGCAGCACGTAAAGCCATATCATTATTAATAGTTGACCAAAACAGAGATCGAGTCTGAGACTCCCTTGAACAAAAGAAGAAGGGATATCGAACTTGGAACTCTCTTAGACTGAAGATGAACATTAACAAGGAAAATCTAACACTAGCTTTTTTCTTGGACCGAACCGACCCGACTAGGATTCGAACCCGTAGCTTCTCTACTTGGGGACCTAACAAGCATAACTGTACATTAAAAGCTTGTGCGTTTAACTGAAACAATACAGCTCAAGTGCTGTTGTTTAATTCGATACACTTAACGTTTGAGCTGCGGGAAATCACCACCCCAACTAGGATTCGGACCTGGAGCTCACTTTGACTTAGAACTATAGAACTTAAGTGAATAAGAGGATAAATCGATGGTGAGCTTTTCTTTCTATTGAAGACTAAGTGTAAACGGAGTAAAAATGCTGTTAAAGTGATATGCATTTTAGCGAAAAATTGACTGCACAAGCAAGTTGATTAGACTTGGAAGTATTTTCTGATACAGGGAATAAAAAGTTCACTGTTTCCAGTTCTTTTACGTGATAGTAAAATCTACTAAGACGGGCTGCGCAGCTGTCCTCAATGTTTTCCCTGGTGTTCAAACTTAGTCAATACCCGCTAAGTAGGGGTCAAAAACTAGCACCTTAACCGTCTGAACTACTTAGCCCGACAATTCAACTATTAAGTGTCGAGCACACACACACGCAGGTGGTGGTGATTATTGTTTTAAGAGGAAGTGTAACTAGGCAACCATCCTCTATATAACCCTAATCAGAGAAAAAATATGGAAGGGGTCCGACACTTCAAAAATGAAAGTATCGGTCAAAGACAAGGGCCACGAAAGGCGTGAAGATAAAAGACTCGCTAGCCCTCGTAAACCTGATAGCGTTGAGGTCGGGAAAGAACATGAGTTGACCAAGGAAGGTCGAATAGGATAGATGAAAGTGAGGAGCCTGACAAAAGTATTTAGAAGCAATGCCAAGTCTTAGCTAAGGGTTCCGTGGTCGCCAACCCACGCTCCAATGTTCAGAGCACGTGGGCCCCTTTTAGTCGATTCTTACGACAGGCAGGAGATACCGCAGGAGTTATTCTACCACCCCCACCCACAGGGACACACACACACACACACACACACACACACACACACACACACACACACACACACACACACACACACACACACACACACACACACACACACACACACACAGTGGTAGTGATTATTTTTTGCAATTTGCTTTAGGCTACGTCGCACCGACACAGATAGGTCTTATGGCGACGATGGGATATGAATGGCCTAGGAGTGGCTAGGAAAAGGCCGTGGCCTTAATTTATTAAGGTACAGTCCCAACATTTGCCTGGTGTGAAAATGGGAAACCACGGAAAACCATCTTCAGGGCCGCCGACAGTGGGGTTCGAAGCCACTATCTCCCGGATGCAAGTTCACAGCCGAGCGCCCCTAACCTTACGAGCAACTCGACCGAGGGTTGTTTTAAGAGGAAGTACAACTAGGCAACCATCCTCTATATAACCCTAATCAGAGAGAAAAATGAAGGGGTCCGACACTTCGAAAATTAATGTATCGGTCAAAGAAAGACAAGGGCCATGAAAGGCGTGAAAATAAAAGACCCGCTAGCGCTCGTAAACCTAATAGCGTTCGGGTCGAAAAGAACAAGTGTTGACCAAGGAAGGTCGGATAGGAAGATGAAAGTAAGCCTGACACAAGTAAGTAGAAGCAATGTCAGGGCTCAGCTAAGGGTTCCGTGGTCGCCAATCCACGCTCCCTGGGCCCCTTTTAGTCGATTCTTACGACAGGGGGATACCATAGTAGTTATTCTACCTTCCCACCCACAGGGACACACACACCATAATAATTTAAAAGACCCAACTCACTTTCGTACTGAATACTCAACATGATACGTAAAAATGGTCTGGTACTGTAATTCAGCCCCGCGAGATTTCGGGTATTATCAGAACTCTCTAATAAAGAATAAAATCCCTGACCCAGCTGGGAATTACAAAATGTAGAATAAAGACGTGTTTATCACTCACGTTGTTAGAGACCAAAGCGGTTACTGTGTTGCAACTACAAAGCTCGCAATAATGCTGACAAGCAAACAGGAAGTTTCATGTTACAGCTAGCTTTTTGTTCAGGTGTTTGTACATGCCATTGTCCGGTCGGAACGTGGAAAGAAATATGTGTAAATTTGAACTTTGGATTGCTAGTTAAAGTCGGGGTTTTCAACAGTGTATCTGCCTTTACTCTAAGGAAATGTGATAAGGTACGTTCTCCTTCTTCTTCTTCTTCTTACTGAATCATGCATGACGTGTACTTAACATTACGACTACGACTAACACTTTACTCTTACATTTAATCTCTACTGATAAAGAGTTGGTCTCTTCTATCTTTAAAGGAGGGAGGATGTCTGACCTCTATTGGTCAAAACTTGGTTTCTTTCGATTTTAACTTTTCAACTATATGTAACCCTTAACTCTTACATTTAATCTCGAATGGTAAATTGTCGGTCTCTTGTAACTTCAAACTCGTGACGATGTCTGACCTCTATGGGTTAAAACTTGGTTTCTTCCGAGTTTATTTTGCAACTATATGTAACCCTTTACTCTTATGTCCAAGCTCTATTGATACATTGTTGTTATCTTCTAATTTCAAACGGGTTACCGTATTTGACCTTTATTAATTGAAATTTTGTTTCTTCTAGTTTTTAACCTTGCGACTCGACAGAAGGACATTCAACTCTGATTTAGGTGAAGAAAGCTGTAGTAAGAAAAACCTAGGAAAAATAAAGTAGAAAATAGTGAAGAACATGAGTTAAATAGTAAGTTGTTACATTTTTGAGAGCGGCAACACCCTCATCCATTGTTATCTGCAAGAGTGCTTCTGCTTTCTTAGGTATGAAAAAAGGAATATAACGTGTATTATTAAATATCTCTTTCATGAGGCAGCCTGCGAATAATCAAATTTATTTCTTTTTGCAGAGATTCAACAAGCTTTAGCAGTTAACTGAAGTACTTATAATAGCATCTACTATGTTTAAGTGTAGTCTGTGCATTAAAGGCTTTGGAAGGCGTGACGCTCTTTCCAGCTGAATACAGTCACCTGCGGGCAGTGTGAGGCTACGTTCACAAGACGGGATAGCCTTGCACGTCATATTAAAATAAAACATCCTACCATTACATCCGCCTTATGTGAATTTTGCGGGGGTATTTTGCTAATATAGAAGAGTACCAGTCTCACGTAGTAGCATTTAATCAGCAGGCTTAGGCGTCTACTTGCGACTATAGCCCTCAGGCTATGTGGAGAAAGCGTGTAAACTCTGATTTACGCGAAGAAAGCTGTAGTTAGAAAAACATAGGAAAAATAAAGTAGAACATAGAGAAGAACTTTAAACTATACACTGCGAACACTGTAATACTAATGTACAATCTTCACATTTTCAGGGCCACTTAAGAAGTAATGCATATAAAACAGTACTTGTAGAACTGCAGCTAATACAAACATCGAAGTACGGTAATTTACAATACATTCAGAAGTAGGATTTTGAGTTGCAAAATTCGTACTAGTGAGAAGTTTCAAAGCACTGAAATCTTCTTTAATTGCGTTAAAACGGATGTGCAACAGCTACTTAACAAAACATTGTCTGATCATAATTTATTTAAAGTTAATTTTGAACTTTTTGCGCTGCATATGAAGAGCACAGATGAAAGTGAAATAACGGATATTAAATAATTTAATAGTAAGAATATAGTTGTTAGTGAGTCAATTGATTTTAGCAATACTTTTGGAGATATCTCAGACGTTATCTCTATTAAAAGTAAAGAGTTTCAAGAGAAGGAATCAGGGTGGGCTTTAGTTGAAATTTTGTATCTAGAGGTTAATCTCAATAAGTACAATCCATTGCGAGGATCCTCGCACATCGAGCTACCGACATGGATGAAGCATAAAACGCCGTTTTAAACGTCAAAAACAATGACGAGACGTGTTTTGCATGGGTTGTTATGTCGCCTTTATACCCAGAAAAATCAGACGTAGCCAAAAGAACATCATCATATTCCCACTATTCAACACATCTAAATTTTGAAGGTATAGAATTTCCTATGCAGTTAAAGGACATTAAGCGCTTTGAACAACTAAATAACATTAGCATTAATGTGTTTGGTGTGGACAAAAAGTTTGTTGTTGTAGGACCTCTATATCATACAAGTGATAAGAAGGGTACTCATGTTAACTTACTATACAGAAAATAGTGAGAATAGTCACTTTGGTTGGATTAAAAATTTGAATAGACTTGTTGGTAGTCAGTTGTCAAAAATGGCTATGCGATGGATGCTTGCAGTATTTTAGAACTGAAGATCAGTTAACAAACCATTCTAAAAATGACTGCAATCATGTATATACAGATATACCTACCACAGACAATAATGTTTTGAAATTTACAAATTAGAGCAAGCAGCTGTGGGTGCCTTTATTTATCTACGCAGACTCTGAAGCCATCTTCAAACCATTTAACACATGCGAGTCTAATCCAGACATCTCTTTTATTAATACTACGCACATGCATGTCCCGTATACTTTCGCGTATTATATTAAGTGTAGTTATGATAGTAGGCCTACGCTTAATAAGTTAGAGCCGTATAGAGGACCTCATGCTGCTAAAGTATTTTTAGAAAGACTTGAAAGTCTTAGCCGTATTCTAAATACTAACATTCCTATGAAACCACTGACAGAAATTGAGTTACAAGAACATGAACGTGCTGCAAAATGTAGTATTTCCGATGGTGAATTTTAAGAAAATGACCCTAAAGTTTTCGATCATGATCAGATGTCCAGCACATAATAGCTGCAATCTTAAGTACAAAGTTCCTAAATTCATTCCTGTAATTCTGCATAACTTATCTGGTTACGACTCACGGTATTTGGAGCTTCAGACGAAAAGAAAATGATCCTATCTCTCAGAACAAAGAGCGGTATATTGCATTTACAAAATGCATAAAAGTAGATGATAAGCTTACTATAAAATTGAGATTTCTTGACTCATTTCGCTTTATGACGAGTAGCCTCGATAAGCTTTCAAGTAATTTGCTACCAGAACAATTTACAGAAATTCGACGCGTGTTTGCTGAAGAAAAGCAGTTTAATTTAATTCAATATAAAGGTGTATTCTGTTATGAATACATAGACTGCTTAGTACGTCTCGAAGAACGCTCCTTACCATTAAAATAATCATTTTACCGCTCGCTGAATTCAGCTGAACTTAATGATAGAGACTTTACACGCACACTGTATTCCATGTCACCGTGGCTAAAACCATATATCGATGATATCGATCTCAACAATGATTCAAGAACAAATGCAGTTAACGAGTTTGAGAAAGATTTCTATAAGCTCATGAATAACAGTGTGTTTAGTAAGACAATGGAAAATGTTGACAAACGCATTGATGTAAAATTGATTACAAACTGGGAAAATATTGGGCAAAAATATGGTGCTAACAATTTAATAAGTAAACCTAATTTCTATAGCTGTACTATTATGGATGGAAATTGTGGCGTTATTAAACTAAATACGCTTGTTGTGTCATATGCTTTGGACAATGTACTGTCTACGCGATATATATTTTAATCGTGTCTCTTATCGGCACTTGTAATTTTGGTGAATTATTTAACTCCTCTATGGACCTCGTGTTCAAGGCCTAGTTATTGTACGGAGCTGTGATATACCAGGATTAGATGAGACTGGAATTCTATTATATTTGAAGTATTGAATGAATAAAAACTTCGTATCTCGTGGACTCTGATAATATCTGCCTTAGCACATTGGACGCTTGGCCGACTAGTCATCTACTCTGTCTATATGAGGAGAAGTGAACCTTTCGTCACATAGTTACACTGTGTGTTATTATTTCTAAGAGAATAATTGCACTTCGGACAGCTACAAGCACTCTGATGCCATCTATGAGACATTTGGTATTACAGTGGGTGGTTCGACATTGCCCACCAGGGCGAGTATCCGGTCTATTCTGTGTCGCCCCTAGCGGCGAACTCTGGGGTGTTGAGTTAGTGCTTGAACGTCTTGGAGACAAGACGTTGACTTGGAACCATGACGTGGCGGACTGTTGTTAAAACTATGTGTCCGCAGACTGGGATAGGGTGATAACCAGAAAAATCACCACATCTAGGGTTTGGAGTTTCATTACCCTTTTGGTTTTGTATTATACGTGTTATTCATTCTGTATAAATATGTAGCTAAATAGGTAGTTTTATTTGGTACTGGTGAAGTGGTAGTGTCAGGTCAAATACGAGGTGAGTTATCTTAGCATAAGGCCTACTTGTAAATATGTTTAATATATTATTTCTGTTAAAATTATTTTACTGCGTATGTATTATATTCAGTTTGGTGTGTTATATGGACGTGATGGATATCTAAGTTTGGTGATGCTATGTTCTGCTACAAGTGTGTGTGTGGTATGTAACGGATGGCCATTATTGTGCTGAGATAATATTTGAAATTTTCCGTTTCCTTGTTTAAAATTTGTCGTTCTCTTCACCCGGGCTTATTTTTGTGTGTATTTGCTGGTGATTGTCTATGCTATGCCCTTATGCGTGTGCCGTTTTTCATCGAAATTTGGTATATTATTTGTCTCTTCTATCGTGATGTATTGTGGGTTCATATTCATGTTTGTGGTTACTCTCTTGGGTGTGATTCGTGCTTCTTGTCGTGCATTTTGGCTTTCGTGTGCCCGTAATTGACCTAACACTGCACTTACACTTGTCTCTAATTTTTTAAATTTACATTATTATTATTATGATGGGTAATATAAAATTTGTTTTTCTCTCTCTCTCTCTCTCTCTGAATATTTTTCTTGGCTTAATGAGTTTATTTTCATCCCTATTGCGGGCTTTTAATGAGATCCTTGTTCTAATTATTTTAATAATAATAATAATAATAATAATAATAATAATAATAATGTTATTTGTTTTACGTCCCACTAACTACTTTTTGGTCTTCGGAGACGCGGAGGTGCCGGAATTTAGTCCCGCGGGAGTTCTTTTACGTGCCAGTAAATCTACCGAGCACGAGGCTGACGTATTTGAGCACCTTCAAATACCACCGGACTGAGTCAGGATCGAACCTGCCACGTTGGGGTCAGAAGGCCAGCGCCTTAACCGTCTGAGCCACTCAGCCCGGCTCTAATTATTTTAGTAATCCCGTATTTACCTTAACGTTTGTCAACAATGCCATTATAATTTTTCATTTTAATCGAGAGCTTAGACAACCCAGGTGCGAAAGATAATGAAGCCTGGTCCTTATCTTATCGCTCCTGATTTGTATTGTTGTGTTATCTGCTCTGGCCTGACGGTTACGTAACTTATTATTGTCATTATTGGGGATATTGTGAATTGTCGCCGGCGCGATAAGTGCATCTTGTGGATTGCTCCGTGATTATTATTATGACTGTTTCCTTCTGGAACTGCAAATTTTTTTTGGGGGGGGGGCTCACGGTGACATGATGTGAACTGGTTTTATCCTGTAAATTATGTGTCAGTATTTTTATTTATTGCCTCTCCTTAACATGACGTTGTGGTCTTGAATTTTGGTTTTATTTAGGTCGTAGTTTTTTTTTCTGGGCGTGTCTCCTGAGGGGACATTATGTCTGTATTTGCTGTGTTCTGTGTTTATTGTGATACGTCGGGTTTCCTCATTTACATGTGAGTTGGTGGGATCTTATTTTTCCACGGGGGTGCTGTCGAAGGCTCTCATTTCTCATTTTAATGGCTTCCCCTTTCTGTATTAAATTTTAAATTAATTTAATACTAACATTCTTCATACATGTGTCTATCAATAATAACTATTTAATTAAACTGATGCATCAGTACATATGTATATATATATATATATTTTGGTAACAGAAAAGTACTATTTATTAGAGATACCATTTAATTTACATTTATTTAATGAATTTTCATCTTACCTCTTAGTATTGCGTTGGTTTTCTCTTGCAATTTTATAATAATTCCTCTGAGGTATTTAATTTTCTTTAAAATTGATGTATTATGGTAACCATTATTTATTAATTATAATTTTAAATTTTATGAAAATTTAGGGTGTCATTTTGATGTTGCTTGTCCCGTAGTCCCTTGATCCACTCCTCTCTCGTTCCTGCACTCTTCCTTGTTTGTTATGTATTATTGCTCCTTTATTATTTATTTATCTTGTGAACGCACGTCCCTATGACGCTCGTCATTCATTCTTTTATTATTAAGGGGCGTTGCAAAATTTAGTCATTGTACAGATGAATTGTGTTAAGGCCAAGTACGACAAACCTACTTACGTTGGCTTTGCTGTGCTTGAATTAGCTAAAACACTGATGTATGAATTCCATTATGATTATATGATGACGAAGTACGCTGATAATATAAAATTACTCTACACAGGTACCGATTCATTTAATTACCAAATCAAAACTGATGACTATTACAATGATTAGGTAGGTTTGATATTAGTAACTATCCTCTAATTAATGCCTATGGTCAACAAAAACGTTCTAGACAAAATGAAGGACGAATGTTCTGGAAATATCATAGATTCATTTGTAGGTACTAAATCTAAATCATATTGCATAATTCCCTTAAATGAACCACAAATAAAGAGATTAAAAGGTACTAAAATGAATGTAGTTCAGAATGAGCTTACAAAATTATGAAAACTGTATACATAACAATCCACCTATTTTACATAAGCAAATGGCTGTTATTAGAAGTAAGAAGCATCAGTTGTATACTCAATTAATAAAGTAGCACTTAAGAATGAAGACTGTAAACTATTTGTCATTCCAAATTCTACCAACACTTTAGCCTGGGGGCATAGTAGTATTGATAGGTACTACTTCACATAAGGATCTTAGTGTGTGTGTGAATAATCTTTGTAAATATTAAGTAGAGCTATGTATTTTGCAGTAAACGCTAATTTTAAGCTGCCTTACTTTACAGATGACTGCATATATCTTAGAATGTAATATGTAATTTTGTAAATATACTGTATATATATTGTATAAAAGATTTGTGAAGATATTAATCTAGCGCTACCATAGTTTGTAGCAAACGCTTTTGAAATCTGTAAGCAAAAGAAAATATCATTCTGGCTGGATGTGAACTGATGTTACTAACGGGTTGGCGGATGTGAAGTTGTCAGGATCTCCAAGTATGTAGGGCTCTAAAAGGGTCAGTAGTAATAAGATAGCTACTATAATAGTGAACCCAAAAATATCCTTAAAAGAAAAGTAAGGGTGGAAAGGGATTCTTTCTGGGTTACTATTAAGACCTACAGGGTTATTTGAACCTGTCTGATGATCAAAAATGAGATGAATTATAACTATTATAAATACGATGAATGGTAGTACGAAGTTAAAGGTAAAAAGTCGGGTAAGTGTAGCGTCGTCAACAGCGAATCCCCCTTAGACCCATTGTACTAAATCAGTTCCTAAGTAAGATACAGCTGAAAAAAGATTTGTAATAACTGTAGCACCTCAGAATGATATTTGTCCTTACGGTAGAACATATCCTATAAAAGCTTTCTCTGTTACTAAGAATAAAATTACTACACCTGTGGATCAGGAGTGTACATAATTGTAGGAGTCATAGTATATTCCACGACCTACATGGAGGTGGAGGCAGATGAAGAAGGAGGATGCTCCATTTGCGTGCAAGGTTCATAGTAGGTGTAACTTTAGGCCGCTCCTCAGAAGTATAGATGCCTTTTGAAACCGCTTCACTGAAGTACAGACATTCCTGACAAGAGAAAGTTCTTCCGTTTTATCTGCCATTGAGACTGGAGTCCTCTTCCGCCATCTAAACCGCTGACAATTTTATCCTTTCTGGCGAATTTACGTGCCATTTCCTACACAAAGTTTTCACCTGGCCTCCGAAGGGAGGACTCCTTCTCTTGTAGCCGTTGGTCCCCTTTTGAGTGTCAAGTTTAGTAATGGTCGCTTGACCCTCGGCCGGACAGTTGCAAGTAGTATCGTCTAGTGACAGATACGGTAGCAGGATGATCCTGGCCTGACAACTTCCTCTAGTCAAATAGCGAATATTTAAGATGAACTTAAATATTATATTTAAGTGGTCCGCCATTCAATACATATCTAATTTATTACATTTAGTACATGTTTCGTCCCCTAACGGACATCATCAGCTGTAATAACAACTATAACTTTGAAGGCACAGAGAAAGACATGAAATTAAATTTGAAAGGTAATTACGGCCTAGGGTTAAATACTGGTGAAAATATTGAAATATTTATGTCACAGAAAAAAGAACCAGACAAGAATAGCAAAATTACATTATTAATTTGGAGGCTCACTCCAATGACTGTAATATGATGTAATTTTGATATTCTGATATATTATTGTAGTATATTACAGCTGATGATGTCTGTTAGGGGACGAAACATGTAATAAATATATGTATTAAATAGGCGCCCCACTTAAGTATAATATTTAAGTTAATGTTAAATATTCGCTATTTGATGTATAGTCAATACGGGATTATCTAAAATTAAGCTGTTAAAGGTTGTTACATGTAACTGCCTCTAGCGTAAATACATGTGAAATGTACACATACTTACTGAACTATATGGGAATTTTAGTTTAATATCAATCCCACGTAGATTGTGATGTCGCATGTTCGTCAACTGGTGGTTAATCACAGAACCGCTCTTAGTTACGTATCCGTAGAAAGTCTCAGTGACTGAAGAAACATTGCCCATGCCACGCAACTCCATCAGAGTAACCATCTCTTGGCCAGGCCGAGCGATAAGAACCACTGTGTCGAATGGTAACTGTATCTTGTGAAGAATGTCCTGGTTATCATTGTACTCTTGTAGTATCAGCCACGTTTGATGAGAGAGATGTGGTAAATGGGACACCTGTATTATAAAGAATATTTGTTAGTTGAACATTTAGAGTAGGTCTGATGTATAGAAGGAGAAGAAGTAAAGAAATAGCCTCAGAGGATAAATTTCATTAAAGTGATGATATCCAAAGATGGAAAGGTAGACACTACTAGAACAACTTAGATTGTAATAAATATGTAACATTTATACATTTTGGAAATTAAATCTTTAAAATTGCGAATATCTTCAAGAAATCCAAATTAAAAAAAACATCTTTCAGAACCAAAAATAAAATATCAGAACAAATCGATAATTCAAATTTTGTCAACAAAAAAGATGTTTATACCAATTCGGGAGTATATAAGGAGGCTCACTTGCAATGACTGTAATATGATTTATATAGGAAGGACTGAACGGACACTAACTCAACGATACCAGGAACATTTCAAGGAGATAGAATATAACAGATATTCAGCTTTCCAGAACGTATTTATAAGAACAAACATAACTTTCAAGGCATTGAGAAAAACATGAAATTAATTTTTAAAGGTAGGGTCAAATACACGTGAAAATATTGAAATATTTATGGCACAGAAAAAAAGAACCAGACAAGATTTTAAATGAAACCGCTACTAACAACATACTGTTCGCAACCTTGAGATGACGTAATGCCACGTGCCACTAAGCACACTCTGCTTTCGAAGCTGAAGGGCTGGTCAGTACTAGTATAACAACCTTAACGACATGTCCAGCCAGCCCTTCTATTGGTACATTATATTTTGATAATTTTTTGAGATATAGCGTTTAGTTTTAAAAATTATGTCATTTGTTTCTTCTTCATTTTTACAGTTTACTTTACCTGGGCTCTATTTCACATTGACGACACACCTATGTAGACCAACATGTTGTAAATAAGTTTTAATTCACTGATGATAGACCTTAGTGTCCGAAAACTAGTTATGAAGTGAATATTTGTGTGCTGATACGATTATTAGATTTCAGTAATAATAGTACAACCATCAGCACTGTCTTTAACATAATGGCTTTGATATTTTATAATGAATATAACTCAACTTATCCTTTTTCCACCATTAATACTGAAGGTAGTGATTTTATAACTGTTACGTTCGATTCAGTGTCTCTAACAACACAATTTAGGGACCCTATTTACCGATACTATGCCTTAAAGTTCATCTCGCATGTTGGAACTATGTAGTCATGTTTTTATCGCGCTTTGCGAGATTATAAGCACTGCCACTGCCGTGTTGTGAAAATCACTGCTGTTACATTTGCGAGAGTAAGAAAATAATATTGTCTCTTTCTGTAAGATTGTAATCTATTTTGATAATACCACGTAAGTAGAATATATTGTGGCATGTTCGAATAATGCATTAAATAATGTAGTAGGTGTGAAATGACGAGAGCAGCATTTTATTAGTACGGTATTATTTCGTTCAAATCCTATGTGTAGAATTCAGTTAGGATGGCTAAGAAGCAAGAAAAATTTGCAAGAACGCTTTCGAAAATGAAAGCAACGTTACTTCCTCTATTCTATGACAAGTTTCTGACATTCTGAGAATCAGTCGAAATGGAAGGAAATTTCGTTATCAACCTCACCTAACCTCGTACGGTTTGTAGACTTTGCCTTTGTATGTGTCAGAAGCGGTGCGTGGTATTGTTGCAGTGTTGCACAACTCCCAATAATGTTACACTTCATTGGTCGTTTTTTGTTCTACTTCTTTAGTTTAATAAACCTAACATTTATTCTAAAATATGTTAAAATCAACCATCTTTTGTCGTTCGATGTACTAATGCTCCGTAATGGACCAAAAAACGCTGCCGCCATCGAATCAAACTCAGGGGGGTTTGCTAACCTACGGCAACTCCCAAGCGGACAGCACGGCGCAATGTAGTTTAAGCAGGTACGAGCTTAAGCATCAGGTAGCACGCTCGCCAGTATCAGTCCTTGGGTGTTGCACGAGATCAAATCGAGAAACAATTTCAAATGTCCCCGTTAGATTGCACCACTCTGTGGAGATGACTCCATTCCTGCTTCCTCTCGTTTCGCAATGGTAATTTCTTTTCCACGCCGCTAGGGTACTCCATACCAGACCCCTCACAACCAACAT
The DNA here is from genome assembly GCF_040414725.1 of Anabrus simplex. Classification (NCBI taxonomy): domain Eukaryota; kingdom Metazoa; phylum Arthropoda; class Insecta; order Orthoptera; family Tettigoniidae; genus Anabrus; species Anabrus simplex. The sequence continues at coordinate 983,143,330 of NC_090265.1, read as the reverse complement.
TTTGCATCAGTTTTCACTTCAAGTGAGGTAAGAATCACTATATTTATACTGCATAATTAGCCTGTTATTTCCTGTATTTTGGGAATGTAGTTCATTATTTAACAATAATAGAGATTATTGTTATTTCAGTCAGCTTATCTTATAAAAAACTGACATTTGAAATTTTGGAGCAACACCCAGCTTCAGATACCATCAGCCGCCACTGGTATGTGTAGGTAATATATTTCCTTGTGTGTATTATTACAGCGTGGTTTCACTTCAGTCCAACCAATAATAGCAAATTTCAAGAATTGAGCTGAATTATTTACACCAGGAAAACACCAGGGGCGTACGGTATCTCTCGTTTGCTTACGTCATTGTGCGGACAGCTGTTCTGTAGAGAGCGTTGCTTCTACGTCGTGAATGAGAGGTGAGAAATGAAAGTTCTCTGGGCTCCTATCGGTTCGTCTTATACAGAACGAATTGACCGTGCTGTTAGAGGTGCGCTGCTGTGAGCTTGCATTCGGGAGATGGTTCGAATTTCACAGTCGGCAGCCTTGAAGATAGTTTTCCGTTGTTTTCCATTTTAACACCAGGCAGATGCTGGGGATGAACGACCAAGTAGCTGCAAATTGCTAAACTCTTAGTAAACCGACAGATGCACTTCAAGATTTTTTTTTTGCTAGTTGCTTTTACGTCGCACCGACACAGATAGGTCTTATGGTGACGCTAGGACAGGAACGGGCTAGGAGTGGTTAGAAGCGGCCGTGGCCATAATTAAGGTACAGCCCCAGCATTTTCTTGTGTGAAAAGGGGAAACCACGGAAAACCATCTTCAGGGCTGCCGACAGTGGGGTTCGAACCCACTATCTCCCGATTACTGGATATTGGCCGCACTTAAGCGACTGCAGCTATCGAGCTCGGTAGTACTTCAGGTTTTGGGGGAAAAGTAAACTTGTACTTAATGGGCACGATGAGACAATCACATCGGAAAATCCAGGAATCTTCCGTGTTTTCAGTAACTTAGATTAATGTAACTGAGATTATAAAATTGTTCCTTTCGTTCTTTTTTCGTGTTATATAACTGTCAGTTCTTCTTTGAATAAATGTGATAAACTACAGTTTAATAGTGTTTACAGCTCCTTCAGTCAGAGCATTCACCAGCCGCCACTGTAATCTTGGTACGTGTACATTTGTTGGTGCCACTTAAAACGCTGTAAGTCAGATATGGTCCATCTATGAATTTCATATAGCTCGTGTTACCTACCTGTGTTAACAACGACTTATTTCCAGGACTGTATGCAGGGAATACGAATAAGTTCCGGGAGCAGATCTTGACAATGTTAGAAACATTTTCCAAGGATAGTATACTAGAAAAGAATCCATAACTTGAGACTTTCTCCTGCAAGTGTACACTTTTCCATTGAAGTGTAGCTAAAACAGAAAGAGATTGTTTCAGAGACAGAAACGAAAGTGAAAACTTATTATAAAACAATAATAGTAAGTACTCGAGGAGGCGTTTACATAGTGATTGCATAACTGAAACTACTCTAATATAATAATCATTTTATTCCTAAAATGGCAACACAAATACAGTACATTTGTTAAGATGGAGTAGAGGATATTTAATCAAATAATCCAGCGCGGCGTTGAATAATGTATATTACATAGATGATCCTAAAGGCCATTGTCTTTGATTTTAACTCCATAAACTATTGGCCTCGAATCCAAGACTTCCAGTTCAACTCTTGACTACTTTTTGGTATATGAGGAGGACCATCTGTTTGTTTTTGTACACTTCTCCTTCGTAGCGAACTGATATGAATATTTAATGGCAGTGGCAGTGAAGGATTTTTGGAGGACACAAGGGGGCAAACATTCAACACAAATTTAATGAAACGTCTACTCCTCATGGTTCAGAAGGATTCTTTATCAATGTTCAGTGTCTTTCAGTTTTGAATTTTTTTCAGTTTGTAATTTTTTGCTTTAATTGTTTATGTACGGCACTTTGTTATTATTATAGAACTTTTTCTTTCGATCGAAATAGGCACAGTATTTGTTTTGGCTTCCGTATCCACGTGGTCATCTGCAAGTGTGGTTGAACTTCTCTATTTGAGAGATATATACACTGTCTGACAAAAAAGTTGTAGCACCCAGAAGGGGAGGAGAAAACGAAACGAAACTTCACGTGTTGTCAGGGTATGTGATGTTATTTCAGTGATTACAAAATCGAGTCAAATTTATAAAGAAGAACTTGCTAGTACGAGCCCACTTACCAGTATGGCGCTGAACCCCCTCTGGTCTGAATGTATTCACTGATTCGGTTGGCAAGGGTGTCATAAAGCCAGTGTATCCTCTCCTGAGGCAAGCTGACTCACAATTGTTGTAACTAGTCTTTGATATCCTGGATAATGGAATTGGGATGGAGTTGACGTCCGAGCCGATCTCTCACATGTTCTATCGGGGACATATCTGGGGATCTTGCTGGCTACGGTAGTACCTTAATATCACGCCGACAGTTCACAGAGACACGTTCCGTGTGTGGATGAGTATTGTCCTGTTGAAAAATGGCACCACGATACTGTCGCATGAGAGGTAAAACATGAGGACGCACTATGTCCGTAATGTGCCGTCAGAGTTCACTCAATCACTACCAGCCGTGACCTAAAGTCATACCCGATGGCCCCTAAAACCATGATGCCAGGAGTAACATCTCTGTACATATAATTTATAAAGTTTATTCCACCTACTGAATACTGTACAATAATTGCAATGTCTATAAATATATTACAATATGTTATCAAGGGACTAGTTTCGACCCTATGTGGGTCATCATCAGCCTAACTAAGATACTCTTATGGATTTGCCGATGTGCTAAAACAAAAGTACATTGTGGAAATAAAAATTAAAAGAGTGAACTGTGTATGTGATGCGATGATGTACATATAAAATGGTGGAGTGATGAAATGTTGATAGATAAAATAATGTTATACTGATCAATGACAAATAACATTTTCAGGTTTTACATCGATTACACTTAGACTGTAAGAATAGTATCACACGATTTTTTACAATGATGATTAAAATATGCCTTTGTTTAGTGAATACTCTAAAATTGCACATTGAAAGTATAAAATGCCGGTTGAATGCAAAGTCCAGATACTTCTATTGAGTTATATATTTCAAGTGCATCTTCAGGTAGAGAATTGAATGTTGAACATTGGCACAGAGGGTGCCTGTCTTGCTTAAGGTCCAATATTTCTGATACAGAAATTAAATGTAGATAAAACCATACGACATTCTTATAATATAATAGATTCTTGCTGTGGTATGAGGAAAGTTCCCAATCCAATGTACATTATTCTAGTTGCGCTCTACCGGTCAAGTCGTTCACATTGCGCGCAAAGTGAGTACTCATGTTTTCTTTCTTCGTTTTTCGCCATTCTCTTCCTTTGAAATATCTCGCGTTAATTCTAACTTTTTCATCATCAGGTTCTATTGGTTCCAACTTGGATTGGGAACTGAGGAATACCAGAACACACCTCAAATAACAGTCAATAAATTGTTATTGTTACCGAACGGAGTGGCTGTTGGTGTAAACACGCTGCGGCTATGGAGCTAAGCTCTGGATTCGGGAGACAAAATGCCACCGTCGGCTGTCCTGTGAATGGTTTTCTGTGGTTTCCTACTTTCACCTTCAGGCAAATGTCTGAACAGTTCCTATTCATAGACCACAGTCAATTCCTTCCACCTCCTTACCCAATTTCAATCACCATCATTAATTTCGTCTGCATTAACTCATCAACTGAGGTTGGCGCCAGGAAGGACATCTGGCCATAAAACATGTCATATACTTCATCTCACCTAATCTCCGAACTTATATCAGGAAACAGGACTGTACCTACAGTGCGATATTATTGTTGATCAATTTTATGACCTTAGACGAGCATTACAGGTCATATAATTTTTTTCTAGTTCGGCGAAATTAGGGCATCCGAGATCAAGTGAGTCTCGCTTTCCCGTTCCTTTCCTCTTTTCCTTCTTCACCTTTTCTTTCTGATTTTGATGGTTAACTTCATGATATTCCGGATCAATATGGGTTGGATGACTTCGTAATTTTGCACGTAATGAAACAATCACAATAACGACTACTGTCACCCTTTGTTGTCACAATGATTGAACAATATTTACATGTCAACGATGTTCGATTATTATTATTATTATTATTATTATTATTATTATTATTATTATTATTATTATTACAGGGACTTTCGTGGTCAGCAGAGGTAAGGAAGCATGTGGGGTGAATGGCTGGACAGTGCACAAATTAGAGTACAAGTTACCCTAATAAGACTCGAGAAATGTTATTTCTTTCCTTTTGATTACATTAAAAAATATTAACAATATTAACAATACACAACGGTCAGTGAAAGAGCATAGGTGCTCAACAGAATGATAATATACAAAACAACGGAAGCTAGTCAGCACTGAATCACTCAAAAGGAGCTCGTAAGCTCTAAAACAGGTACAATTACGAGCGTATGGCTTCAGATAGGTACAACAATCAGGGAAGAAATTCCCATCTCTTCTCCAACATACTAGAGGAACATCTTAGCTCATTATCGGTACAATTAACAGAGTGCCAATTCATATTTACAAAAGAATGATACAGCCTCTTGGTACACGAATTAACTGAAAAGTCACCACCCAGTGACACATACCACAAAGTATACCCATGTTGGGCAATCTAAATTTCACCTATGAACATATCACAAATAATTTAAAGTTAACAAACAAGTACGTGCAGAGGCAGATGACCCGTACTACGCGGCCACGAAAAACAAGAAAGGAAATGTTTACTGAAGACCGAATCCAAAAAATGAACTGATGAGGAAAACAAGCACTCCGACAAATATACTAGGAAGAGAAACGTATGTGGGATTAAGATCCAAAGAAACAGGGGCTAATCTCATGATACAGGGTGACAAAGAGGGAAAACACTTAAGGCTGAGAACGGATTTCAAAATTTAGATGTTAGGGAATTTTAGTCACCCGATTCGAATAGAATGGGAGGATTCGTAGGGTAACCACTCGTGCTTCTTTACATCTGATTAATTTCCCTGTGGGGAATACAATTCTAAGTTCGAAGATTGTGCAGAAGGTTCCACATTACTAGGAGATGAAAAGCCTAACTATTACATCCTAAATGAAAAATCGCTGAAGTCTCCTCCACACTTCACACTCCGGAACAGTCACTTATTTAGATTTATTCTGTCATACCTTTTAGTTTTTTTACCTCCTTCAGGCCGTGACCCCCGCCTCCTCAGCTCCCGGGGGAGTCGCTCTCAATCCTCTTTCAATATGCACTCAGTACCACACTAGCTAAAGAAGAACCGGCACCAAAAATCGTTCCCCTAAAAGGGAGAAAGTTAGAAACACCTAGATCTTTACAATCCAAGGATATGATTGGGCGGCCACAAGATACAAAGCGGGTCCACGGTTGGTGAGTGATTTAACTTTCTAGCTTTTGATAGGATGGTAGAATTGGAGGAGGCGTCAGGGGTATAGTAGACAACTTTGGAAACACAAAATATTACATCAGGATAACCAGTGGCATGCGGTGAACATATTCATTACCCCAGCTGTAAAAAAAGTTTTTAAAATATAAATAATTGTAGCCCTAATGCGCTCTCTATTGCCAACACTACCATTTTATAAGGCTGCGTTTTTCGTGGAGAGGTCTACCTAAGAAAGATCTTTCAAGAATATTTTCAACCACACGCTCGTACATACTTCCAAATTGATATCCACGGCAGTGACGACACCATCATAACTTAATCTATAGCAGATTTTAAACAATGAACTTACAGCATCTTCCGGTGACGTTTCGTGATAGTAGAGTTATTGGTTTTCACGAAAATACACTGGGACTATTTGTTTTTTTACTTAAAAAGCTTAATCTAAGCTAATGAGTAAAATTTAACTGGTGTTTTATAGTTTCACTTGTATACTGAGTATATGTGCATCAACGACAAACGAGGGAAAATATTTGTCACGACATATAACACACGTTATATTCATTAAGAATGGCACAGAACTCGCGAAACCTTCACATATAATCCAAGAGGAATACTACAAAAATTCACTATATACCACCATCACAGACAACCATTCGCGCTTAACTCTGTGTTCATGCTGGGCAACCTAAATATTTTTCTGCGGTTATCGGAGCACGTGCCATCAATGAATTGTTCGAAAAAACCTTATACATGCCGAAACCCAAGATTAAATATATTTTTCTATATTACAATTAATTTCATATACTGGCTCTATTTTTATTAGCAAGACAATGTGCAAGTGGCTATACTGTTAAGATGTTGATATTTTTCTTGCAGTCTCTAGTGTGTGGCGCTGAAGACTTCGAGTGTCAAGTATTAAAACTAACATTACCTTACCTAAGCTAGATGGTCTGTTGTCGTAAATTGCTGTCGGGGGAGGGGCTACAGCTCGGCCCCGCTCCAAGGACAAGGAAGCTTCAAGTGCATGAGTCACCCAAGCGACCTTAAATTTCGCTGGGGTAGCTCTCTATCGCGCCGCGCCGGCAAGGAAACCCAGGTAGCTGGAGAAGCTGAACTGCGGTAGTGCGAGCGGATCGTCGAGACAGCTGTTCTTAGGAATAATTAGAAGATGTTAATACAAAGTTCTTTACCCCAGCGCTAGATGGGGTTCAGTGCACGCCACTGAGCATAACATTAGGATTACCTGAGGGTTACCAACTTCAATATAGAAACTTTTTCACAATATAGTTTGGGCTTGTGCTTCCAGAGTTCATTCTAAACTACACGTTAGAGCCATCTAACGATCGACGGAAAAACTTTGACAACAGTTCAAAAGTTCTGAGTTGCTATCAGAGATGGCCATAGTAGAAAAGGCGCACTAGACAAACACTAAGGGACAATTCTTCTTCTTATTCTTATTCTAGTCCGAAGTCTGATGTTTTATCATTACTTCACTGCATTTAGTTCCTCTGATCAGGTTGACGTCAGAAAGGACATCAAGTCGTAAAACTCGCAACGGAGGTTCATCTCATTTCATACCCGATAAGGACAAGGGTTGGACATCTTGTTCTCTATTGGCATTATTAATTGTTATGTAAGTGTCCGGGCCTTGGCTGAATGATTAGTGTTGTGGCATTCTGTCCATAGGGCCCCGGGTTCGATTCTCAGCCAGACCGGGATTTTAACCGCTCGGCGGTGTTCATTTCGTCTTAATACTCGTCACCATTTACATACAACCAGTGAAGGGAAAAGTGCAAGAAAAAAGTAACTGGACTGAATTATAGTTTCCTAAGAAATATTTTACTGAATTGCAATTTCAAATTACTTTCTTAACAAGCAATCAGTAACATCACAATTACCTCACAGAACGCCAGTCGTAAGGAAATCGTGAACTAATTTTTTCGCATGATGCCAATATTTGCAGAGAAAGAATATGTTATTGTACTTCGTTTGGCGTTTTTTTCCTTTTCAGCAAAGATAGATCAGACATTAAGGGGCTATGTTGATTACGTGAGATTAACATAATTGGTACTTTCAAAATTATTTTTCCCATAATAGTTACTTTAGTTAGCGACTTTAGGATTTCAAATAATTTGCCACTTACTTTAAAAGACAAATTGTAATGTTCTTAAAATTCTCACCGCTAAGCCTCGATCTCTTGCGGGAGTACATCTTTGCATTTGCTGAGAAAACGCTCAACAGGGCACTTACAGAAATTCATGTCAACTTTTTTTAAGAACATTACATTAGTGATGGATATTGTAAGGTAAGTCTGATGTCAGTGGTAGCACTGGGGAAGTAGGCAAGTAGCTCATTCACTCAGTACTGTTGAAGCTACTGGTTCTCCTACAGTAGACCAGAAACATGTATCTTCATCACCACTTAATTTCTTTCCCGTTTCAGCTTCCATGCGACGTATTACGATTACTGGAATGCAAAGATTACAGTTTATAGAAGTAAATTACGGATTAAAAAATTGTTAAAAGTTATAATTATCAGTAAAACTTACTAAAACCGTATTGGCTATCTACAAGTAATTCGATTACTTTCGCTCAGTGACTTACAAATTCTGCATAAGCCTACAACACATTACAGTACAAAATACCACATAAACGCGCATTATTGAATACATCCCTAGACATAGGGTTGGCATCAGGAAATGCATCCGGCCTTAAAACTTAACTAAATCCACACAAAGTGCCAACCCCAAGCAATTGGGAAAAGGCCTGGAAGGGGTAAGTTACCGTGTGCAAGTGAAGTACATTTTACTATAAGGTATTGCAATTTTAACAGTGGAGCAGATCATTTTTATGTGAGTACATGTGCATGGGGATGTATGGGGGATTTTTAGAGAAATCTCAACATTTTTATACTAGGGATGTGGTACGAAGACTTGTTCTTAGATTTAGGATAGCAGGGAATCTAAGCGGTAGAATATTTAAGCGAAATTGTCACGTTCTAGCATAAGAATAACTTGCTCGTACTGGAGATATATTACAACCTAGAATCTTTTCCAAAGAAATGTCTTCATCACCTTACACAGAGACTAAATGTCACAACATTCTCAGTCTGTAAAGCAACAAAATATTTAACCTAAAAGTGAAAGCAAAATCTCAAATGATTATCAAGTCTATGCATATACGGTCTTTCCCACGTATGAACCTTCTCCTGTCTGGAATGAAGTTAACAGACAGTAACACCATGCGTATTTGTGCAACTGACTGCATTCCATTAACAATTGTTTGCATGGAAGCGCTACCAGACCGTTTGTGTTCTTCCAGCATGAGTCGTGTAAACGATCGTGAGACATTGGAGAAAGCAGTTGCATCATTGTTGTCGTATAGAGTGCAGTACCGGTATACCGCAAAGGCGCATTCTACAACGTTTTCAACGACTTTGATAGAGGCCACATCGTTCGACTAAGGGAAATAGACTGGTTAATTCAGCTCATTGACTGCCACTTGGACCGTTCCAACATCACTGTGCGACCATACTGGGAGGCCCTAGAAGACACCAACGGACTACCAGACGACACAATCGTCTCATCGTCCGACAAGTACTGTAGTAACCAGTCCAAAAGCATCACTAGTCACCATCCAGAGATATGTCTCATCTTCTTTGAGTAATTTATGGTAATGGGTACGATATCAAGGCACGTTTTTGAACCAGGGGCGTAACGAATGTGATACAGGTCCACCTGCCAAAATAAAAATTCGGGCCCCCTCAAATAAAATGTAAAAGCTTTGAGTATCTAATGTAAATTTAATTACAGCAGGTAGAAACAATGTAATATTCTGTCAAGTTATATAAACAAAAAGATTATTCGTTATCATAATATTATTAAATTATAATGATTAATATGTTTTATTTGACTTCCTAAGCTGCTGATCTGCCAACCATGCACGAATGAGATGGTTTTAATTTGGTTTCATTTTTCAGTAACTACAGAACTATACTCTGTACCCCATACCGAAGTCTCGTTTATAATAATTTATTCGATTACAACACAGAAATTGTATGTATGTTCAGTCGTCAGCCCTAAGGCTGGTTTGATCCTCAACAGATCCGTCATCAGCTGTCATAGATGGCCTAGGCATCACTGAAGAGGCGTTTTAGGGAAATGAGGAGTGAAGTAGTTTCCCGTTGCTTTCCTCACCGAGCCAGAAGTTGCTATTACATATCAGTCTGCCAAGCCCATTGAAATGCATGCATGAACCGACTCTATGAGCAATATTTTCACACCATTCATAGCAGGAACTGGCCGCATAAGGAATGGCATTACTAGCATCGCTCATACCTCAGTCACTTTCATATTGTCAAAGCCAAGGATAAGACAGAGACAGATCTATGAAAGTAACAAAATTGCTCTAACCCATATCAGAAGGCATAGTGCACAGTAAACACTAGGTCCCGCCAGAAATGGCATACGCAGAAATTATACGAACAAAATTAAAACAAAAGCTCTTCAAATAAAGTTTGAAAAATATCACACCACTCAACTGATAAGCTTATTATTACCTTGGCACTGAGAGAGCTCGTTAGAAACTCAGTTGACTGATTATTACCACACCAACTTCTTATTGGCATTATATATTGTTGTCAAATAAATGTCTGACAACTTTTAAATGTTCTTCAACATTTGTGCACAATACGATCTCAGGTGCACTACACATCAAGAAAGTATCATTTCCTAACTAAAATACGATATGTTGATATCAGTCTCCATTGCTATGTCCGCCTCGTTGGCTGAACGTTCAGCGTACTGGCCTTCGGTTCAGATGGCCCTGGGTTCGATTCCCGGCCGGGTTGGGGATTTTAACCTTAATTGGTTAATTCCAATGGCACGGGGGCTGGGTGTATGTGTTGTCTTCATCATCATTTCATCCCCATCACGACGCGCTGGTCGCCTACGGGAGTGAAATAGAAAAACCTGCACCTGGCGAGCCGAGCCCGTCCTGGGATATCCCGGCACTAAAAGCCATACGACATTTCCTTTCATTTCCATTGCTATAATTATTTAAAACTAATTTAGTGCCGGTCTTTTCCTGAGGGGCGTGTCGCGGTGTTGCGAGAGACGGCAAGGGCAAGCATCGTTTACAGCTGTGCTTCACTCAGTACAATGAACTGCTGCTAGATGGCAATTCCTCTACGTACAAATTGTAAAAATCAGTTTCCAAGGATTCCACGAAAGCGCCCTGATCATTTCCGCGCAGAGTGACATGATTTTTGCGATGAGTTTGCGGTGCTCCTGCAGGCCCTAACGTTACACCCCTGTATTAGAACAGGATATGCATCTTCTAAGTCTCTTACGAAGTCTTCCATTATGATCTCACCATCGAGCGGTGTTAAAGCTTTTGTCATAAGTGGGAGGTGACAAATAATATTTTAGCGACGGATGTAGGTTTCATCCGGACCAGATGGCCATCAGATTTGAATATAGAGTCATCCTCGACAGAGCACGGTCAGTACAGACCGCTATAATGGGTCTTCTCATGGTGTGGACTTCCATTCCCACCGAATCCCGGTCCGCACTGTCCACGAAATTATGTAAACAAACGTGCTTCCCTTTCTGGACCACCTCCAGAATTTCATATTTCAACTGATTCGATACCCAACCACATACACTACGAGTGTATCTGGCCTGCGTCGTGATGTAGACACGCTTCCTGTTCCGGCGCAATCCCCAGACGTGTCACCCACCGAGCATGTTAGGGACTAGATGGAAAGGCAACTGCAGCAGTGACAAATACGTAGGTTTTGGACCGTTAAGTGAAATTTTGGTACCATCTTCCTTGGGAACACTTAAGACATCTCTATGCATCCATGTGTGACATATCAGCGTACGGCTGCACGCTAGGAATGGCATGATCCCTTACGAAGTGCATTCTGACAGGGTGCGCTTCTCCAGAATACAAAGTTATTAAGATATGATACTTACATGGAGCAGATATCACGATGTAGACACAACAGGGGTGTCGATGTTGTGCAACAAATATCACAGCATCCACTTCCCATAATTCCGACAGACCTGCTACTGATGTAAACATAAGCACGAAGAAAGGATTTAACACTGCCATCATTCTGAAACAAACCAGAATAGAATGATTATTACAGTTTATTAATTAGCATAAAATCTGTTCATTCATATAAGGTTCATCAAATGGGTAGAGCTGTAAGAGTGGTAGGCATTTATATTGGGCATAGGTGGAGGTTGCTAGATTTGTATTTAAATATAGGTACCGTTTTTATGACTGCAATTGAAATAGTAACTTAACAACGTACGTTAATTACAAATTATTTGTCACTGTTCCTATTGTGGGCTATGGGTAAAAAATGTGTAACATAGTGTCCTGTCAATATCACTCGTAGCTGAGTAAGTGGGGGTCACCGACATACTGAAAGTCTTTGGCTTCCTCACGCTCAAGCGATTAAGACTATTAAGTCTAGCTGACGCTCTTAAAGGGCTGGAACTAAGATATCAACTGATTAAATATGAGTTATCATTATTCTTCATACACATTAAATGAAGCTCGCTAATAATGTTTTCTGCAAGTCACAGATCTAGGAGATAACGAATTCCTACTTCCTTTTGACAGACTAGAGAATCGATGGAAATGACCGAATAAAATTAAGACTGACTCGATGGTGCTTCATCAGTAAAGTATTTGCATAGAAGAAATTATCCACTAACGTAGATTGAGATTCGATGTGATGAAATTAAGAGATGAAATCAAGGAGATAATAAGGCTCTATCAATAGGTGTAGGGGATAATAATAATAATAATAATAATAATAATAATAATAATAATAATAATAATAATAATAATAATAAGGACGCAGAAATGTGGAGTAGAAATTCGAGTCTAGTCTGAAAAATGATGCTCAGCTGATGATTTAGTATGAAAACATGTGATATAACGTATCTGTAATACCGTATCTCATTTGGAAGGGAAGCTTTCTTTAGCTATTTGTATAATCTCACTTAAAAACACTTGTGATCATATACGGGCTTATCTATACTAATATTATAAAGAGGAAAAATTTGTTTGTTTGTGACGAATAGACTCAAAAACTACTGAACCGATTTTAAAAATTACTTCACCTATAGAAAGCTACATTGCGAGTAACATGGGCTGTGTTTTATTTTCAAAATAATTCGAGGTGGGGGCACGGGGAGGGGATATAAAAATAATAGGCTAATATAGGCAAAATATCGAATTTGTCGTATAAGGACGAGACAAAGCTCAATTTAATCCTCTTGACGCAAAGAACAAAACTCGGTAAGCCCTAAGGGCCCGAAAACCATGTTTTAAGGCCCTAAAACCAACCATTACGGACATATTGGCACTACACTACCCCTTCTCTAAAAATCGGATAAAGTAATGAGCTGCCGTAACCATGCCAACGTCAGCTCCAGGATTCTACAGCAGCGAAATTATCTACAATAAATCACAAATCCTAACATGTTACAAATATGAAAACTGATATTTGGAATCCCCTTTATAAATACACACATTTTCGTTTTCAGAAAATCCACTTAAGGGGGGGTTGAAAAGGAGTTTTATTTTTGCTATTTGTTTTACGTCGCACCGACACAGATAGGTGTTTTGGCGACGATAGGATAGGAAAGGCCTAGGAAGTGGAAGGAAGCGGCCGTGGCCTTAATTAAGGCACAGCCCCGGCATTTGCCTGGTGTGAAAATGAGAAACCACGGAAAACCATCTTCAGGGCTGCCGACAGTGGGGGCTCGAACCCACTATCTCCCGATTACTGGATACTGGCCGCACTTAAGCGACTGCAGCTATCGAGCTCGGTGTGAAAAGGAGTGAAGAAGGAGTTGAATTATTATTTATATGAGGATACATATATCTAAAAAAATGAAGATGTTACAGACTTTAAAATTGGTACTTGGAATCTCCTTTAAAAATGAACACACTCTTTTTGGAAAATCCACTTAAAGGATGAAAATAATAAAAAAAAACGGGTGAATTTTTAAAATGAGTATCTTCTTCTTCTATCGCTTTACCACACCTGTGGGGTTGCAGGTGCAAACTGTGTCGCACATGTGGATTTGACTCTGTTTTACGGCTGGATGCCCTTCCTGACGGCAACTGTATATGTAGGGATGTAATCTATACTTCTATACTAATATTATAAAGAGGACAATTTGTATATTTGATTTTAACGGATAGAATCAAAAAATACTCAACCGATTTTAAAAATTATAGAAAGCTACATTGCCAGTGAGTAACATGGGCTGTATTTTATTTTCAAAACAATTCGGGTGGGGGGCGACGGGGGGAGATATAAAAGTATTAAAATAATAGGCTAATATAGGCGAAACCGAATTTGTCGTACAAGGACGAGACAAAGCTCATTTTAAGACCCTTGACGCAAAGAACAAAACTCGGTAAACCCTTCGGGCCCAAAAACCATGTTTTAAGGCCCTAAAACCAACCGTTATGGAGATATTGGAACCACACTACCCCTGCTCTAGGAATCGGATAAAGAAACGAACGGCTGTAACCATGGCAACGTCAGCTCCAGGATTCTACAGCAGCTAGATTATGCATGTACATTTGGGCATAGCTGCCAACCAAAATTTATACACATATGACTTACTATCTGGAAAAAATAAACTGTTGTGTAAGACGCTCATAGCACTCCTTTGGGCGGGGATGGAAAGGGAATGAAGTATAAAAATAATAGCCCCGGAGATCTCCGTAGTACAGCGACCAGCGTTGCCGACGGACTTCCGTTTTTACGTACTGGCTTGGGTTTCAGCATTTTGCGGAGTCTGTTACCTATAGCTTAAACTATTTTTTATCAAATCATGGAATAGTAGGATAACTGATGTTATTAGATCCGATATTTTGGTCCACTTTTACGATCTTTGTAACCATGAAAACAACCTACATACTGTACACAATTGTCAAGATGGTCGCCCATGACTTGAATTTTTTTTTCAACATTTATACTCAGATTCATTGAATGACAGCACTGAGAATTATAATGTTCGATAATTATAGTAGTTTCTTTTATGCATCGCGTATTTTCCTTGATCATTTGTAATAGTTACAAAATATCGGATCAAACAAATACATTAAATAATATTTATGTTTGTGGTACTATCTAGCGGAAGTATACTTACACTAAACCTGCAGCTTTGTGAAGGGAGCAGGTATATCTAGGTGGGAATGGTGGAAAAACATGGTAGCAAAAGATCTTAGAGGTCGACGCTAATTAGAAACTAATATTTAGAGGCCCCCATGAGGAAAAGTAGAAGGAGATACACTATAATTCCAAACATGACAAATAATTTCTACGTACTTAAATAAATTCACCAGTGATACAAGTTTGTAATGAAGTCAGCCACACCGATAGTATGAGTAACTAAAGCCAGTTTCTGATAACCTGTACGAAGAACGGGTACTTCTGCTTTTGCACAATATTAATATCATCTTGGTGCTTGCTAATGCTAAAAGCATTATGCAACGCATACATAATACAAAATAGGATAACAATGCACATAGCTAATTTTTAGGTATGTTGAGTTCGCTGAATCTGTACTCAATCATGATCTGAATACAATTTAAGTAGATGAAGTGAGCATTTTTAACATAAGCTTTAAATGAAAGATTATAAATCAGCTATCGGTACGGTACAATGATATTTATACCTTAAGTCAAAGATACAGGTAGCATGTCACTTCACTTTAAGAAAGACATACAATTTCTGTGGATTTTTTCCTATTTGCTTACGTCGCACCGACACCGATAGTTCTTATGGCGACGATGGGATAGAAAAGGTCTAGGAGTGGAAAGGAAGCGGCCGTGGCCTTAATTAAGGTACAGCCCCAGTATTTTCCTGGTGCGAAAACGGGAAACCATGGAAAACCCACTATCCCCCGAATGCAAGCTCACAGCTGCGCGCCCCTACCCGCACGGCCAACTTGCTCAGTTTCTGTGGATTAAAGCTCATGCAGGAATTGTACAAAATGAGAAGGTCGAACTACTCGACAAACACGGAATCCTTGAAGGAAACTTCCAAGGCATACTACCGCACAAAAATTTTGTAAACCATCTTTGATCACTATTGTACACAACGTAAAATGCAGAAATTTTCTGTACTCAATCATGATCTCAATACAATTTGACTGGATGAAGTGTGAGCATTTTTAACACAAGCTTTAAATGGAAGATTATAAATCATCTACCGGTACGGTACAATTATATTTACACCTTATTTGAAAGATACAGGTAGCATGTCACTTCAGTTTAACTGACGAGGTAATGAAATATTGCTCACGAATAATACATATGAAAATTTTCTCGGCATGTCATGACTAAGAGTAGAAAGACAAAATGAGGCACTCGAATGTCATAATACAGTAATTGATTATATTTTACTCTACTAGAGTTCCAATTATTGACTAATCTCCACCTAATTGTCTGGCCATGGTATACAGAAGGCCTATGTCTGTACCGGGTTGTTCACCAGCCCCTTATTTTTTCGGAGGTAGGTAACCCAACTAACGCGTATATCATAGTCATCCGAAAATAGTACCTGCTCCTTTATGACCCTAGTACAACTATACCGTTTTTATAATGCTCGCAAATTTGGTAGAAATCATTGTTTCTATTATTTAAACTATAATGTATGTGTAAAGCGATCACAGCTGCGAGTAACACTATCTTACGTTTGGACAGGAAGTGTCTATAAGGACTACAACGTGGTAGCTATGCACTACGGCTCGCGGTAGCGAAGGTGGCTAAATAAAAAATCACTGGTATTGTATAAGCCAAGCTATCTAGTAGTAGGTTCGATTCACAGGCTGGTACAGCTTTTGTTTCGCTTAACTTCGTTTATAGTGAATTTTTATTTGGTCCTCAAAAGGACCGTTTATATCCGATGTTACGTAGCCAGGTTGGACTACGACATGATGGTGTGTTGGTAGGAAGTAGGGTCCCTGCATATCCAGTGTAACAAGTGTTCGAAATGTTGACCACCTTGGTTTATGAAGATTTCATCACGACGTTGTAAAGACATTCTTGCACGTTGTAACATGTCAGGTGTAACAGATTGGCATGCCTCGGTGATCAGCTGCCGAAGGTGACCAGGATCTTCAGGCTCCTGTGCATATACTACTTGCAATAAGTGACCCCACAGGAGGAAGTCAAGTGGCGTTAGTTCGGATGATCTGGCGGGTCAGTGAACGGGTCCGCTCTTCCTACCCATTTATATGGATATGAAGCATGAAGATGTTTCCGGACGAGTACTGATCAGTGAGGTGGAGTCCCGTCCTGTTGAAACCACATTCGTAATCGCTCGCGCAGTGGCACGTTCTGCAGCAAATTTGGGATTTTATTTTGAAGAAAATGAAGGCAGGGTGCTCCCGTTGGATGTCCGTCCGAGAAATGTGGTCCGATGAGGTAGTCACCCAAGATCCTACACCAGACATTTACTCCCCTTTGCACTTGAAATGGGCCCTGTCTTACCCAATGGGAATTCTCCGCGCTCCAATAGTGCATACTGTGCCGATTCACGACGCAATTGTTGTGAAATCGTGATTTGTCTGAAAACGAGATTCTTGATAAAATAACTCTGCATTATTGGTCACCCTGAGTAATGCCCTTTGACAAAATGCTACTCTAGCATCGAAATGACGTCCGTGGAGCTGCTGGTGTAACTGCAGATGGTATGGGTGAAATTTATTGTTATGCAGTATACGCATGACTGATGACCAGCTGATGTTAGTCTGTTGTGCAAGTGTCCGAGTACTAATATGAGGGTTATTATGGACAGCATCCAAAACAGCCTCTTCATTTGGACCAGACGTTATAGGAGCATCTCTAACGGAAGTTACCCTTCCAAGCGTCTCAGATGACCTCAATCTTCGTTCAAGGTTTCGGAACATATTGGTATTCAGTAGGCTTCTGTCAGGAAAACGCTCGTGATAGAGACTTTGCGACTGGATTGCGTACTGCCTTGTTTCCACATAAATGAGCAACATATCAACGTACTCGTCACTGGAATACATCGTGAGTGATTGAATGCGTGCCGTGATGTGACCTGGTTAGTGTGCATAAACACTGTGTGTCCGTTAAAATGGGGCACGCTCTGAGAGTAAAAAGTTAAAAAACATCCATAAGCTTGGAATTGAACCACTGCATACCGGAATTCAGACACCTTGTGTCACCGGCCCTTAACCGGACCAGCCAAAAATACAACATACAAGACGCTCGCTAAAAGATGATTACTTAACTATGGCCGTTCCATCTCGAAAGTTAATATCCGTGTCAAAGTCTTCAATGAAGTTTTACAGGGTTATTTTAACTTCTTTACTTTACAGAACACGTGGCACAACCTATTAATGAGATCGTATTACGGGTACTTGTTTTCTTTCAACGCACAATAAATCATATGTTTGCAGAATGGTCCTTAGTATTTGGCGCAGAATAATGCATAGTAGTTTTTCCTTTGCTAGGTCCATGGGTCAATTTACAGTAATAACACAGAGGTAGCGGGGAGCCCTATCGACCATAAGGAGAAATTTCAAGTTATTTAGTGTTAATAAAACTAAATTATAAGGATTTTTCGTTTATACGCGTTATTTGGGTTGCCTATCCCCGAAAGAAATAAGGGGCTGGTGAACCACCAGGTATAGTATATAAAAACACGTCGGTTTGGGGTGATCTATAAATAAAGGCATAAATATGAAAATAGACGTAAATTAATGAGGAACTTCCCGGCATCTCAAAACTCACAACTTGGTACCAGAAGAGCTGACCTCAGATCCTTAGCAAAATCGGAAATTCTCAACATTCCCTGAGGGGAGCACGCTGGGGGATTTAAAATTTGGGGCTCAGCATAAGAATGCAGTCGGATATATTTATCCAAGGCGATTACATATAGGTTTCATGGGCTTAAAAACTTTCACGAAATTCCGAATTTTTACGCCCTCCCCTCAAATTAAGATGGCTCAACGTGAAAAGATCTACAACATTGGTCCTGTGACATTATGTCGTATCTATATTCATTATACGTTAGATTTGGCTATATTTCTCGATTGTACGTGAATTTTGTACTTTTGAAACGTTCATTTCATTGTTTGACACATTTATAGTAAAAATAGTCATAAAATTCGACACGACATTGGCACATCCAGTGGCCATATGTGAACCATATTCTATGTTTCTATCTGTCACATGAGTATCCTAAAAGTAATGCTGTGTGTTAAAACTGTACACAATTTTCGTCATACTCTGGATAAATGAGCGTTCATGATCACAGCTAGCAAGCGATAAGGCTTTGCTTTATCTTACCACTGCAATCCTAAAATTTTATCCATTGTGCCCGATTTTTGTCATCCTTTTGCAAACAGTAAGGAAAAGGCGGGCTAAATACTAAACTGACGAGTTTTGGTGCCCACAACGCTGTGCAATCCAACACAGCCACCTCTTTGAACAGAAATATGTTCCCGTTCACTTTAAAGCCTTGAACATCAAGTATTAATGTTCTTGTCATGATGGAATAAAGCACTCTACTCTCTATCACAGTATCTTATGGACTGAAGAATATATTCTCACTGATAGCATATATAAAGGCTTGAGTTTACTAGCGAGTGACCTGATAACGAACAAGTCTAAACATGCGTAACCATGTCCACGTGATCACTGCATGTCAAAATAGCGTGACCTTAGTATGACACATGATGAGTCACGCTATCTTGTTCCACGCGTTAGACATAGCTGTCCAAGCAAATTAAACTTTCTAGTGTGTTCTGAATACAAGGTTTTGGTCTCTGAGTGATGTAAAGAATACCGTAGGCCGCTAAATGTCTCTAGAGTTCAAATCTATAAGCTCTAATGTTAAAATCTAAAATTGAGTGTTCCAGATACTAAAAGACAAGAGCGTTACGCTTCACCTTAAACGCTAACGTATTCAAATCCACAGTCGCTCGAATCCGAGACCTTGAAGTACCTCCTATATATCAATTATTTATTTATTTGCTGAACATTAAAGGCTTCTGCCCAAATACATTTTCCCATACAAACCAAATAATAGAAAATCTAAATCTTCTATGTGGACACTCACATGGCCGGAAAACCGAGCCTCATGTAAGCGCCACCCCTATAACTCTAAATAACTTAATCTTGTGATCCCTCACACAGGCGGTAACCGATCCATAACTAATGACTGGGCGTGCTGTACCACCCTGGTGAGGAAGAAAAAGGAACCACCCTACCTGGAACAACATGTCCAGTCCCTGGTGTATAGTTGACAAAGATCCTCACCGTTCTGTTTCGCGACAGGCCACATGAATGCTGATGCCCAGCTCCACATGTAGCCTGCCTTTCTCTCTCCTTTCTCGACCTCTCTCTATTAAGATTTGCCAGCCACATCAGGGATAGGACCGATCTTCCTATATAGTCGCCATCTTGTCAGTTTAGGTTAAGCGTCTTATGTTAAGCTTCTACATTTGAATATCAAACTTGAGGTCTGTAAGGTTAACACCCTTGTACACTTAAGCCTGGGAAAGGGATCGAACCCAGGGCATGTAAGGTTACACCTGCACACGTTAGTTTAGAACGTCATGCATCCCTAGTCAGCAGTCCGCATTTCAAATCGCCCGCGCTGTGATGTCACAGCTCTGCCAGGAGAAGACCCGAGGGTTAGGTTATGACGTTAGGTGAAGATACGCATGCACTCTTAGCCAACACTCTGCATTTTAAATCGCCCACGCTGTGACGTCACAGTTACGTCACTCTTCCAAAGTGAGACGGCAAAGAGCCTATGTGAGGTTAAGTTACCGTTCGTGGCCAAGGTTAGGTTAACACATGTGTCAATCACACCTACAAGTCACCTCACCAGTTCGGCTCCTCCAAGGTGAGCCCGTAAAGAGCCTGTCTGAGGTTAGGTAAGCGTTCCTCGTAGCGAGGTTATGTTAACACGTCATCATGGCATCATAACCTCAACTAAAAGTCACCTAACCGATTAGAATACTCCAAAGGGAGCCGATAAAGAACCTCTGTGAGCTTAGGTTAGCGTTCGTACGCAAGGTTAGGTTAACACGTCATAATGACGTCTTAACCTCATCTGCAGGTCACTTAACCGATTTGGCTCCTCCAAAGGTGGTCCGTGACCTGTCCAACTCGGTCTCCAAGGGGGCCCCGTCCGATTTGGCTCCTCCAAAGCGGCCCGTGAGCCTAATGTTTCCCTCGTACGTAAGGGTATGACGTCATAACCTCACCAGGAGGAAAAACACCCCAGTTGGCAAGTGAGGTTATCATTACCCTCTTACGTAATGATATGACGTCCTAACCTCACATTGGGGTCAAAAGCAACCCAGATCATTCCCTGACCAATTGAACCCATCTAATGGAGTCTGTGATGTTAGGATTGTTCTCGTACGTACGGTTATAACGTTATTCCACGTCTTAACCTCAACGAGATATCATTGAACACCATCAAGAGCCCTCATGTGTATACTACTAGGTCAATGACCTAGAATACATATTGTTTTACTACTCAAAAAATTGTGGAAAAATGCTGACGCAGCACCCATTGTTTTAGAACATACTTTGCCCTTCTACTTTCAGACATTGCGAACCATTAAAATTTCAATGAGAGATGGGTGTGCCTGCATGGCGTGACATGATTTTCTGATGTGTCATAGTCCAGGTGAAACTTTCAAGCGAAGCGTAGCTCCATATTTAACTTTCTTCGTATTTATTTCCATGTTATAATTTCTCTTCGTTTTTTCGCTGAAGGCTGCTTGCGTACCCTACTAAACCTCTGAGGTGTACCCCTAGGGGTTTACGAGCCACAGTTTGAGAACTACTGATGTACACGATTCCAACTGTCATTAGGACTGTCATCAGTCAGCCTAGCGAACCGAAAACTGTGGATCCAACGCTAATCTAGTATTTTGGACATTTTCCTTTTCACCCCTTCTGACCCCCATGCTGATGGGCACCGAACTTGGACTTAAATGGATTCACAGTGTCACAATTCATCTTAGCGTCCCCGAAAAGTATGTATTCGACACTAATATTGGTCGTTTTCAATTTTGTTTACATGCATCTCCCTTCCCACCCCCGTAGCTAGGGGTGCTAATGATGTCTTTCTCCCAGATTACTTTTCTCCACAAAGTATTAAGTCATACGTGTACCAATTTTGGTTGACATTTCAGATCAGCCTATGGTCACCTGTCATTTTTAATCGTTTAGTTTCGTCGATGTCTTTAGGTAAATATATTGCTCCTTAATTGTGTGCAATCCGCTAAGCACAAAATGTATTTTAATTCTTAATTGTGAAGCCTCTTGAGGGAAAGTATACACATCTTTGCATTTGCTGAAAAAAACGCTCTGCAGGGACCTGTATTTAACTTTCCCCAATAGTGATGAATATTGTATAATAAGTCTGATGTCTCTTCAAGTGCTGCAGACGTTAGAAAGTGCCTCACCCAGCACTGATGAAGCTACTTATTGTACTGAAGAAGAACTGAATGAGTTATCATCATCACTTAATGTTTCCTGTTTCCACTTCCATGCGATGTAGCTCGATTGCTAGAATGTAAGGATTACAGTTTTCAAGAAGTAAATTATAGGCAAAATGAAATTTTGTAAAAAGGTAACATTACAAGTAAAAATTACTAAATGTATTATAATTATAAGTACAATTCGATTACTTCCCAACTCTGCCTACGTTTAGGCATCAGTGGGCGTCAGATCCAAGGAGTATTAAGGGTACGGGAATTCCTTTCCATAGGAAACTAAGCGATCTTAAAGTGTTGTTGCTGAAAGGCAAATGATCCCTTCGCGGTGTGGGCTGTAGCTCCGTCTTGCTGCGTCCATTGTCATTACAGTGGCAGGTTTATGGCAACATCATAGACGTACACAGAATAGTTTATTTGGCGGTGCCTCAAGGCAGTTTTTTAGTTACTGTGTATTTATTTAAAAATGGACATACTGTGTATGAAAAGTGATTTATAGCTGAAATATTAGCAGATTTACTGCATGTTAATTTTTCTTAAAACATACGATATTTAAAACTGCCCTTCAAAGAATTACTTTTACAATTTACAATTGATAAAATTGATACAATTTACAATAATCAGAATTATCAAAATATATTAATGGTCCTTTTTTAATTTGTAACCTAAATCTGTGCATTAAGTATATGAAAACAACATTATAAATTATGACAAGTAAAACTATTACAATCATTTTATAATAAGTAGGTACAGATGGTGGTCAAATTAACAAGCTTCTTAGGAATAGAGAAATGAATTTACTAACTAACAATGAATTGAATTAAACTTTGTGCCAGTCACATGTGCTGAAGGAAACCTATTACGAAGGTTTCAAACTTGTTTTCGATGAAAATGTCAAACAATGTGGAAATACCACAAATAAGAAAGAGGAAGGTATCTAGACGAATAGATTATTCAGGATCTCAACATTATGTTGAGAGTGAAGAGGATGAAGTAGTAATACGCTGAATTCATATCACCCTCTAGCGCAGGGCCTCTCAGGGTGCATGCGGCCGTGCACTGCACGGCGCAAGGTGCAGGAGACGACTTCACCAGGTTGACCAGAGTGCAAATCCCCACTCCACTTCCCCTACACCTGTCTCAACCGTTCGGCCTGTCTCCGCCTTCTCCACCTTCCCCGCTGATCCTCCCCTCACTGCGAAATGTTTATGTGCGGTGAGCGGTGACACTGTTGTATGGGACAATGTTACCGGTGTTAAAACACTCTTCTTTCAATTTGGTTTGAGCAGACAATTTATCTTCTCTAGCTCTTTTTTCCCTTTATCTTTGCAATGATACCAGTTATGCCCGGAACAAGGGACCGGCTGACAGCAATTCTGAGAGCCTTCTTTAAATTACAATCAGAAATAGGCCTACTCGCACGCAATCTAATTTCCGTACAAGTCAAAAGAGGAAAAAATACCTATCACATATGCATGTGGAACCAAACATAGAAATAATCTTAGCTGCTTCTCGATGCAGCTTAGGGAAATCTTCCTTCGACAAATTCTCGTAGAATTTGACAGAAGCCTTTGTATTAAAAAATAGAATTTTTGATTAACTTATCACATAATTATTGTCCCACGGATTAAGCATTTGGCTTTATCGTCACGACTGACAAAAAATACGAAAGCTCCCAGTTCGATTGAAATGGACTTTCAGAAGTCTGTGCTTTCTTCGAAACAGGTTGCTCGATTATTATGTTGTTGTCTCGCGCTTATCTATTTTACTGATAAACAAGCCGTCTATCACCAAACGCTTCGTCGCTCTCAGCGCACTACACCATCCGAGTCAAGTCGAGTTGAGCCGAGTCGGACCGATGCACAGTGCTCGGAGTCTCTGCGCCTCGAATTGCACGCGTGATATTTTGGGCGTTTGAGAGGCCCTGCTCTAGCGCATGGAATAATTTCAATAATCGACGTTCAATATGAACAGGAAACTGTTAGTTATAACAGTTGTGGGAAATGTTTTATCTTTAAAAGTAAAGGATCAAGATTTCATTAACCTTGCAAGCGAATTGTTTGTTGCCATGCTATTTGAAACGAAATGAAAAAAAAATTCATTTCGTGAAGAAGACCATTTACTGTTGCTTTAACATTTGCGAGACACGGGATTTCGGTTATTTCCTTCAAAGCTTGTAAAACACTGCTATAATTTTGTTTCACAGCACTTACTGTCTCAACCCGGTAAGCCCTTCGTGTATTTGAGACTGATTTCAGTGTTTGCAATTTACAATTGTGAACCAAATGGTGTAGCAATATTTTCTAATATGCCATGCCATAAAGGACTTCCTTCTACGAAGGCGCATATACCTGTAAACTGAATGATTCCCCTCCACCAAAATACAAATATGATAAATAACAAAGTCTTTATTATCCGTGACGAAGTTAGGGCTCCGACGCGACGTGGGGGCGTCAACCAAGGCAAGATTTAAACAAAGGGACCAACAGTGAACATAAACATATTTTGAAAATAAATAAGCATTTGGTTTAATGATCGGCAGCCGCGGAACTATTCCAAGGGCATTTCTAAATTTCTATAAGTTATGTACGTTATTCAGCCAAGAAGTGGCCGTGCTCGCACTGAAACGTTCAGTACAAATTCTGCGGAGTCATTACTTCGTATATTGTTAATGATTAATAACTTGGAGTATGTGTAGAAAAATTAAATATATCAAACATTTTAGCACATAAACTACATTACAACATCTTTTTATGGTATTATTTGTCCTATGGCCATCTGCAGTGGCAGAAAGAAACATATTTTTCTTTGCATAGTCGATATAGTCGATGCAATGCATCATCTAATAAAAGGGACAACACCATTGACCATACAATTTTAAGATCTTCTTCTTTTACCAATTCATTGGGGTCAGTATTTGAAGAAGGGTTCTGGCCCAGATTTTCGGCCAGGTGCTCTTCGTGAGACCAATTTTATGCGGAGGGATGTTTCAACTATCGCGTGGTTTTTTGATGGTTGGTAGTGTGGTGTGTTGTTTCGGATGAAGAAAGGTGTATTAAGACAAACAAAAACATCCCGTCTTTGAGATAGAGGAATTAACCACATACAGTTATAATCTCTGACACGGCCAGGAATCGAACCCAGGATTCTCTGAACAGAAGGCTAGAATATGACCATTCAACCAAGGTGCGGGACGGTTACATTTTGTGATAATACTACTTACCAGTTCTCTTCCGCCTCCATTGGACTTTACTTTTCTACATTGCATCACACTACACATTGTCTACTTGGTCTTTTCTCCTGCGCGACCTGCCACTACTGAATGTTGCGTTCTCACTGCTGCTCTTCCTGCCATCACAGCCACTCAGTTGCTCTACGTTCTACAACAGGGCCTCTCAGGGTGCATGCACCAGTGCATTGCACTGCGCACGGTGCAAAAGACGACTTCGCTTGGTTGACCAGAGTGCAGACCCCCACTTCTCCATTTAGAGCAATAGCGCTGTCTCTCTCCTTCCCCACGCCTGTCTCGCTCGCTCGCTCCGCCTGTCTCCCTCTTCCTCACTTGCTCCGTAGCGCTCCAATTCCGAGCCGAGTTGATCCGAGCTTACCCGAGTCGCCCCGAGACGACGCGCTGGTCCGAGCCGAGCCGAGTGGGACAGATGCACTGTGCACAGGACCTCTGCGCTTCAGTTTGCGCGAGTGAGATTTTGGGCGTTTGAGAGGCCCTGTTCTAGAATATTCTAGATTCTTCCATGCCCCCACCTGCCCCTCATTTCTCTTACGCCTTAATCAATATACGTAACTATGACAAACTCACCTCCTTTCCTCAGAGTAGTAAGCTGAATGTGATAGTGGACGGACATACGAGTGCTTAGTTCATCTCCCCGCCAGGAACTTGTACTTATCAATACAAACGGAGCAATTTGTCTGTGTACTTCTAAGTACACACCAAAAGCACTTGTCTTGCACTTGCCAGTGATACTTCTCCTTCAGGGTATCTTTTTTAAGGAGGATCTATGATGACTGTGGAAGAGGATGACGACTGCTACTACCCCCCTTGTACTTCAGGGAAGGATGCGAGTCCTCACAAGGCTTGGACGGTCACGTTGACACACGGCTGACTACGCTTCTGGTCTACCGAAAATCTGGAAAGTACTGAGTGAGTTGGCCACACGATTAGGGTCACGTAGTTGTGGGCTTGCGTTCAGAGATGGTGGGTTCGAATCCTACCGTTCGCAGCCCTGAAAATGTTTTTTCATGGTTTCCCATTTTCACACCAGACAAATGTAGAGATTATACCTTAATGAAGGCCACGACCGCTACCCCTCACAAATTAGCATTTTCCCATCCCTAAATCACCGAAAACCTTCGATGTGTTAGTGCGACGTTAAACCACTAGCAAAAAATAGTGGAAAGATTTTAGAAAAGTATTGTACAATAGAATTTTGTAATATGTAACCTACATAGGTGCAATGAAAAACCGGATTTAGGACTTTATATCTAAATAACAAGCAAAGTTAGATACTCACAAAATCGGTTTTTGCATAATATATAGCAATTTTACTTCTTCATAGAGAACCACAAGTAAATAGCAAAGGATCACCAAGAATATTTGAAGGAAGTAGCCAAATAAATAGTGCTTCCGAAGCGATAATCGGTTAATATACCACGACAGACATTGATGGAGAAAATAAGTGTTCAAACGATTCCAATTGTAGAGAGAGTCATTATGATAAAGAAGTAGCAGGGCGATAAATTAAAAGGTACGAAGGGAGACGTGAGGAGAAATTACTTGGTGTAACAAAGGTTAGAGTGCTAATAAATGACACCTATGGTAACAAATAAAGCATGCAATTGAAAAAGAGAGAAATTAAATGAAATACATCTCTGTCACATGCTAATTAAATGTCAGTCATTTGCTGGAAACGATTACAGGACAATGTGATATGAATTCTCGATTTTTGACCTACGGACTACTAATGGCCAAGAAAAATTAATGATATCAGTCAGGAAATTACACTCATGAAATTATAATTACCAATATAGAACTGTCTAGTCCTTGCTATGTCAGTATGCATCTAAACTACTGAATATGTTATTCTCGAGCACTCCTTATCTTTGTGAAGCGGTCACCCGGTATAAATGAAGTGTGTCTGGTAGTGCTACAATCAGTACGGTAATTAGGAAGATGGCTTACTTATTTCAGGTAGCCTTAATTTGAGCAAAATCGTACACTTACTACAACGATAAATTAGGACTATCGTTGCAAACCGTATTATGTCCACCTCTGGACAAAATTGAGTTTGGTACAGTTTCATATAGTTTCTTGTGTGCTCTTTCATGCGGTTAAATCAAATTTGGTCAAACCGCATTTAGTCATAGAGAAAATTAAGCTGAAAAATCAACTGTCATTGCAAACATTATTTTTTTCCACCAAAGCGTTCAGCGCAAATCGTGTTAAGTCCACGCATACATTCTGTAACGTTGAATTCAATGGAAGTTGTTATGTTATGTTGGCTACTATACAGATTATGCGCCAGTCTCTAACAATAACACTAGACAGCCTTACTTGCATTTTAGCCTCAAGACGGAGTACGATATTAGTGTAAGGGAGTATTCTAAAAGGAGCCGAAAGAGACAGAAGAAAGAAAAGAAAACCGCATGGCAGCTAAACTCCGAGGCAAGATACGTATGAAGAGCAGAAACCATGACAATTTGTTACATGATATGCGCCTATGATACTGAAAATGCATTATTAGAAACTTTATTTCAATCCAGATCATATAAGTTATTTTTACAATTGGCTTTACGTCCCACCGATACAGATAGGTCTCAGGGCGACAATGGGATAGGAAAGGAGTTGGAAGGAACGGCCTTAGCCTTAATTAAGGCACAGACGCAGCATTTGCCTAGTGTGAAAATCGGAAACCACGGAAGACCGTTTTCAGGGCTGCCGGCAGTGGGGTTTGAACCCGATACCTTCTGAATGTAAGCTCACAGCTGCGCGCCCCTAACCGCACGGCCAAATCGCTCGGTCCAGTTATTTAAATGGAGATACAATGTTCACATTGTTCATTTTAGTATTCGTATTTATTTTCATTTTACAGAAGTTGTGATAAAGACACTTACATGACCGTATTTGAGCCATTGCTTAGAACTAGATGGAGGCGTAAAGAAAAAGTAATGTTGTCAAAGGAAAGAGTGTAACCACAAACTACTGTTAACAATGATAGTGTGATTCTGCAGTTTAAAAACCTTATGAAACTATATTATGAAATGAATGTAATGCCAGCAGTAGTTTCTTTTTAATTACATAGGAAATTGATAAATAGCATCTCTCTTTATTATTGTTACAACCCGTTTACCATGTTCTGTGGGTTAAAGCGAGTTATTTACAGAACGTTTTTCCAATTTTAATGAAGAACAATTTTGAAGTGATTTCATTTTCAGCGTATTCTTGATACACGCCTAACGTAGTTACACTTCCGTTTGAGTATCTAAGAGATAACTTGCATTGTTTGCTCGCAATGCGCTTTTTGCTGTTCCTGTAAAATTCTGTTCTCTGGACATAAGACGGTTTGCAACAATACTCCTCAAATAAAACACTCTGCTGACGACTAACATGAAAACACCAAGAAGGAGTGAGCCAACACAACCAGATTTATTGAACGGACATGATTACTCAAACAAGGTACGACGATGAGAACATCAGTACTGTGTGGACCCAACACGGGTGGCAATAATCACTGCTACACGACGCGGTATTGAGGATAAAAGACAGATTGCCCGTCTGGCGTATCTCTGCTCATGCTGCTTCGATGCGTTCCCAAAGTTCATTCGTCGTGGCCGCAGGTGTCCTGTGGTGGACCACTCGTCGTCCGACCATGGACTACACCGTTTTGATGGGTGAGAGATCCGTTGAACGCGCAGGCCAAGGAAGCATTGTGACATGGTGCTCATCCAGGAGCCACCGGTTGATGTGTGCCACATGTGCGTTGTCCTGATGGTAGAGGGCCCCTGGCTGACCCGGAATATAGGGAACAACAACATGCTCCAACACCTCTGCGATGACAGTGTACTAGCATGTGGATTAGGTGCTAAAGGGACTGGAATCCGATAACATCAGATGCCTGGCCGGTATGACGGTGCGTAATGCAGGACTTGGCAAGGCATGCGTCACGGTGCTGCCAGACACGGATGCGACCATTGTGGTGCTACAAGCAGAAGCGAGATTCGTCCGAGGAGATGATGATATAGCATTCGTCCATCCAGACTCGACGTTTCATGCACCATTGCAGCCGCAGCCACCTGTAGTGAGTAGTTAGTGACAGCCGCAGTAATGGTCCCCAGAACAAGATGGCCTGCTACTACAGACGGTGACGAAACTTGCGTGTAGTAACAGATTGATGTGGCATATGCCTCAAATCCTGAGCGACGGTATTTGATGTGGCTGCATGTTCAACTATTACTATGCGTACGATACGCATGTCCTCGCCTTCGTTGGTATGATGGGGTAGTTAGTCTTGCACATCGATCAGCTCGTCCCTCCTCGACTCACCGATCTCATTATTCTACTCACAGTAGTTCTATTTCTTCCAACACGAGAATCAGTTTGGCGGTAGGATAATCCGGAATCCTTTTTGTTCGCTTCTTCTAGCTTCTCGATAACATGAAAATATCTCTACAATATGTTTACTAAGTATTAATTATTTAAATGAAGGAAAGGCCATCCGATTGGTATATTCTTTATTTAACAGTTCGTCCCTCTTTGTATATTGCGACTCTATGTGAATTTCATTGATTTACAAATTACGTTTAGAAAGTTATGAATTTTTAACCACTTTAAATTTGTTAAAAGAATTGACAATATACTGAATTCTGCAAAGTTAAGTACTTAAAGTGTCTTCCATTAAGTACGATTAAAATATAATTTAATATTGCTTTTTTGTAATGTTAGTGAAATAGGGAGCCAATTCATGCATTATTACTCATTCTTAAAATCATTCTTAAAATCATGAAGAATTCTTAACTGATGTTGTCTTCTGACATAATTTTTGAAGGCAAAATATATCCATACCATTTTTGAGATTTTAGTATAAATACACTAGCGGAAAATAAAATCCCAACACCAAGAAGACATTAGTTTAGAGAAATGGAATCCTTCTTACCAACTAACGGCAGTTGTATAAGTAACATATTTATTTGATTAAAGTTTCCAGATCACGGGTCCACGCATGCGCGAGAAGACATGTGACATGGTGGTATATTAATAACCGCTGTAGTCGCATCGAATTTTGATCACAATCAGGCAAACGTGCATGCATTGTGTCGTACTAGTAACCGTATGTCATTTTTTGCGATGGAGTTCCACGCCTGTTGCACTTCGTCAGTCAGGTCAGTAATGGTTAATGCTGGTATTGGATGATGCTGGATTTGTCGTCCAATAATGTTGCATATGTGCGTAATGGGCGAAAGGTTTGGTGATCTCGCAGGTCAAGGCAACTGGTCGACACTCTGTGGTGCACATTTGTTGATAGCAACGGTGCGAGGTCGAGCGTTATCCTGTTGGAAAACACCCCCTTGAATACGACGAATTAATGTCAACACAACTGGTTCACTCGCTAGTCTGGCGTACAAATCCTTTGTCAAAGTTATTGGGATAAGGACGAGAGTGTTGCTGCTATCAGAGGAAACCTCTCCCCAGACCGTACCTCCTGATGTAGGTTCAATGTGTCGACGCCGCCAACAGCTTTGTTCCAAACGCTTACCTGGAATCTTTCTTACCAACCTACGGCCATCACTGGCACCAATACAGATATGGCTCTCATCTGAGAACACAACAGACCTCCATTCCGCCGTCCAATGAGCTCTCGCGTGACACCATTGAAATCGCAGATGGCAGTGATTCGAAGTTAGTGGCATAAACGCTACATGACGTCTGACTCGGAGCTGTCCCTCAAGTAATGGATTTGTTACAGTTCGTTGTGCCACTATGATGACAACTGAAGCTCTAATGGCTGCTGCAGATGTAGTATGATCCACCACAGCCATGCGTAGTGGCCCGTGTGTGGGCAGACCCCGGTCTTCTTGAGACAGTGCCTTCCCGTGACCACTGCTGCCAACACCGATGCACTGTGGGCACGTTCCTGCACAAGTCTTTCTGCAGTATCTGCCATATTACATGGCATCGTTCAAACTCAGTAAACTGCTGATACTGGCTTCTTCATATCCTTAAAGTCACGTTTCACTCACACCTGTCTCACAACGTTAGCACCAGACGATGACTAACGCTCACGTCCATACTAAATTTAAGCCTCCCCCCCCACAGAGGGGGGAGTTTTGGATTAATTACTGGTACCGTTGTAATTAAATGCTCCTCACCCAGTCTATTTATATAGAAATGAATCTAGATGATAATTAATTAGTGAATAGATATTTAATGACTTTAGCTTATATCATTTGTTAGTGAGAGTACTAAATTAGCGTATAATTTAAGTTTCGATAGAAATCTGAATGCTGAAAATGAGTGAATTCGATGTAATTATTTAATATCGTATTATTTGATATGGTTTAATGGATCGACCAAGCTATTATTCGCTTGACAGTTTGGCTGACACAGATTTAATGTAGCAGGTATGTTGTAGTATTGTTATGGTGACCCATCCAACTACTGACCACGCCTTTTGTTTACCTCAAGTTGTAACGGGCATATACCTGAGTTTCGCAGGGACTACACATTTAATAAGATATTGTGCTTATAATTAATGTGAGTATTCAGAAGTATTTTATAAGCCGCATAATTATCGGCTTGTGCGTCGCTCCGGGTACCACTGCTTCACAGAGAGTTGTGGGGCTGTTTAATTAGAGAGATAGTCCGGCTCCATGGATAAATGGTTAGCGTGCTGGCCTTTGCTCACAGGGGTCCCGGGCTCGATTGCCGGCAGGGTGGGGAATTTTAACCATAATTGGTTCATTTCCCTGGCACAGGGGTTGGGTGTATTTCATCCTCATCACGACGCGCAGATCGCCTACGGGAGTCAAATCAAAATATCTCCACTTTTAAATGCCAAGCGTTTGTCTTTGTACATTCAATGTATATATCTTTCATCTAGCTTAGTCAGATGGAGGCAGGACTGTCAAGCCCAGGAACATTCTTGAAACGCCAATGGTTTCATATCGTTGTAAGTGTTTCATATCGTATGTATATGTTTTCAACCAGTGTATGTTTCCAGTGCTCCGTGTCCATGACCACGCGACAGTTTAGGCTAGAACTATGTCTTTGTACATTTTGTTTCAATGTGTGTGTATTTCATCCAGTTTTTTCAGATAGAAACAGGACTATGAAGTCCAGGAACGCTCTTAGAGAGCCAAAGTTTCATATCATTATAAGTGTTCGTGTCGTTGTTTGTATATATTTTCAACCAGTGCATGTGTTTCTAGTGTTCTGTGTTCCAAGAACACATGACAGTTTAAGCCAAAACTAAGAACTGCTTGCCATGTGTACGTTACATTTCAAGGTAATGTCTTGCAGCCCATTGATGTGTTTCCATGCAATCACCTTTAGGTAGATAATTTTTTATTACGATGATTGTTATCAGATTCCCCTTGGTGTGGTGTGGTGTGTTGTGGTGTGGTGTGGTGTGATGTAAAGCAAAACAACAACAGATAAGTGTACAGACAAACAGCCCTGGTGAGGAGAGAGACTAAAGCGAAAGGCACATACGTCCGTACGCTGTCACAGTCAGCTTGCTCCTCGAACCTTTTTTTTACAAGTTGCTTTACATCACACCGACACAGATAGGTCTTATGGCGACGATGGGATAGGAAAGGGCTAGGAGTGGGAAGGAAGCGGCCGTGGCCTTAATGGAGGTACAGCCTCAGCATTTGCCTGGTGAGAAAACGGGAAACCACGGAAAACCATCTTCAAGGCTGCCGACAGTAGGGTTCGAACCCACTCTCTTCCGAATACTCGATACTGGCCGCACTTAAGCGACTGCAGCTATCGAGTTCGGTAGCCTTATTTTCAATGCCACCACTTATAGCCCATATGCACACGCGGTGCGTTACTTGTCTGAACAACTAATCACGTCACTATTCTGCCCTGCTCTATGCATGTTCCCAATGTTGAGTCCATCAGGCGAGTACTTCTTTGTGTTGCAATTTTAATGGGCAACAGTGTATTTGAATAGCTGTAAATTTACAAATAGTTCAAAGAAACGAAAATGTAAAACCATTAACAATTAAATTTATCGTCTTGTGGCCTGTTTAAGGCACATATTGTGTCGATTTTGAACATACTAGATATAATAGATTTTATAATCTATGCAATGTAAACACTGATCATATGACTTGTTTTCAGAAAAATATCCATGAAATTACCCTCTCGTAACATCGTTCGAATGTAGAAAGGGAATAATATTGATTCTTCGCACAATAAGAGTAGGCTCTATATAGCAAAATCATTAGTTTTTCGAAATAGAGAGGGTATGTACAGTGATGTTCATAAAAAAGCAGGACACTTTGAAAGACTAGAGATAGGAAGTTCATATTCACAGAACATGTTCGTTAGTATGTTCCGCAGAAATTATTAGCATTTCAGTCACCTAGGTTCAGCATTGTGTCCGGTTGCCTAGTACGCACTGGGTCCTCCATGGGCACTGGTAACTTGTTACAAGAAAGATGACATCGACGCGTAGCGCGAGTGCGTCCTGGGGTATAGCCATACATGCTGCAGTCATCTGGTTCCACAGTTCATCTTTGGTGGTTGGTATTGGGTCACAGCGCCGCACCTGTCGTTTCACCATACCCCACACATTTTTGATTGGCGACAAGTCTGGTGATCGGGCGGGCCAGGGCAACAATCTGACATCCTGTGACAACAAGAAGGAACGTATTCGTGCAGCAACATGTGGTCGCGCATTGTCCTGCTGAAATATGGCATCTGGGGTAGCGTGCAGAAAGGGTATGGCTACGGGTCGCAGGGTGTCATTCACGTAGGTCAAACTGGTCACAGTGCTCTGGACACGCACCAAATGTGATTTGTGGTTGTACCGAATAGTACCCCACACCATAAGGCCTGTAGTTGGCGCTGTATGTCTTGTGCGAATGCAGTCGATGTGATGCCTCTCCCCCCTGTCTGCGGCGGACCAAAATATGGCCATCATTTTCAAACAAACAGAACCTGGATTCGTCCTAAAACACTATCTGCTGCCATTCCTGTCCCCAGTGACGTCGTTCCATACATCATTGCAGTCTAGCATGTTTATGCACATTAGTCAAAGGTAGGCGGAGAAGTGGAAAACGCGCCGGTAACCCAGACCGTAATAAACGGCGTCAGACTGTCACTCCTGATAGTGTACGATGTGTTACACTGTTGCGCCAGAGCCGAGGAGGACTCAGGTCTGTCCTGCAATGCCATTCGGATGAGGTGTCGATCTTCTCAGGGGGTGGTCTGGGTGGTGCGACCAGACCCATCTCGTCGTGTTCTACGGCCATCTGTGAACCATTCTGTACACACCCGTTGCCCTGCTGACACACTTCCTCCCACATGAGCAGCAATTTTCCGGATGGATGCATCATGTTCCCTCATCCCAATAATGCGCCCGTTTTGAAACTCACTCATTTGACGATACGGTATCCTGCATGTCTGCTGAAGTCACACTGATTCATTACCTTCGGTTTATAGTGACAACGAGAGCCGCAGGCACATTTTACCAGTCGGTGGTGGTGCGCCGAGATATCGACGTGGACTTTGAACCTTAGGGCCAACATGATTCAAATGTTAAACATTTCTTCAGAACATACTAATGCACATGTCCTGTGAATATGAACTTCCTATCTTTAGTCTTTCAAGGTGTTCTGGTTTTTATAAACATGAGTGTATTTTGGTGAGATGCTTCTATAGTACTTTTGATTGTGGCCTCTCGCCGCTGGGTTCCATGGTTCAAATTTCAATCACTCCATATGAGGTCAGCCTCCACAGCGAAACTGTTAGCACTATTAGCTGCCTTCTTCGGAGGTCTGGGTTCGATTCCCGGTACGGCCGGAAATCTAAGAATGATAGGAGGGTTGGTAAGTGGTTAAAATGGTACATGCATTTCATCTCCGTCTTGCTGCGTCCATTGTCATTACAGTGGCAGGTTTATGGCAACATCATAGACGTACACAGAATAGTTTATTTGGCGGTGCCTCAAGGCAGTTTTTTAGTTACTGTGTATTTATTTAAAAATGGACATACTGTGTATGAAAAGTGATTTACAGCTGAAATATTAGCAGATTTACTGCATGTAAATAAGGCATTGAACAAAATAGCTGCTAGTTTAGTATGGGTGAAAGCCAATCCTACCACTGAACTGTTCGTGTAATGTGACATGTGTTGACTTACCAATTTACTGTTCATTAATAAAAATAGTACCGGGCGAGTTGGCCGTGCGGTCAGGGGCACGCGGCTCTGAGCTTGCATCCTTGAGATAGTGGGTTCGAATCTCACTGTCGGCAGCCCTGAAGATGGTTTCCCGTGGTTTCCCATGGGATATACTGGGACTGGACCTTAATTAAGGCCACGGCCACTTCCTTCCAACTCCTAGGCCTTTCCTATCCCATCGTAGCCACAGGACCTATCTGTGTCGGTGCGACGTAAAGCAAATAGCAAAAAAAAAAAAAAAAAAAAGTGTTTCCTAAAACCGCGTCAACGGTGCCAGAGGTCACAATAGAAGCCCTCATTTTGGAATATACAACAACAACAACAACTACTACTACTACTAATAATAATAATAATAAATCATATTTTTTAACATTTCGTGTGGCTACTGCTAGCCTGGTGCAGCCCTTGCAAACCTTCTGAGGAGGGTGGGCGGTGTCTGTCGTGTGTCGGAACTGCGTGTTAGTGTGGTGGAGAGTTGTAGGAATGTTGAGGACGGTACAAATCCCGAGTCTCCACCGAGCTCGATAGCTGCAGTCGCTTGAGTATCCAGTATTCGGGAGATAGTAGGTTCGAACCTCACTGTCGGCAGCCCTGAAGATGGTTTTCCGTGGTTTTCCATTTTCACACCAGGTAAATGCTGGGGCTGTACCTTAATTAAGGCCACGGCCGCTTCCTTCCCAGTCCTAGCTCTTTCCTGTCCCATCGTCGCCATAAGACATATCTGTGTCGGTGCGACGTAAAGCCAATAGCAAAATAAATCCCGAGTCTCCGAGCGAAAGGAATTGATCGTTCACGATTAAAGTCCCTCGACACGGCCGAGAATCGAACCAAGGGCTCCAGTGACCGAAGGCCAAGGCGCTGACCACTCAACCATGGACCCAGAACGGACGAACTATTGCTGAGCTTTTAAGTGGTGTAATCAGGGATTCTTTAACATACCGACATCGTTCAGTACGAAATACTGAATGGGCTTTTAATTTTTGCGCTACAGAAGTCCTTTTAGCTCTGCCGTGTTTGAACTTTGTGATCGTGGGGAGGAGCTATGCACGTACTGAATGTACTACTTAAATACTCTTTTCTTTGCTTGCTCTGCATCTCTCTTCTCTAACTCCTTATCAGTTCTGAACCTTAATTTTGTAATAAAGGCTGCTTCAAGGTCTTTTCTATCACATGTGTTCTTATGCCATTATAAATCTAATGTTGACTGATAAGAGCATTGGTTCATGATGTTTAAATTACCATCCTTCTCAACTTTATTTTGAAGACATTTGTCCTATGTTCTATTGCCCTTATTACAAATCTCCTATAATCCCTTACCTGATCTAGTTTTCCTTTCCTGCTCTTCTCGTGTATAAATCCATTGTAATCCCGACTCTTTTTATTTGTATGCGAGACATGGACAACATACAGGCGCCACTTAAACATGCTTGGGATATTTCAAAAACCTCAGAAAGCTCTTGAGAATTACCTGGAAAGATAAACGTACAAATGTCAGTGTTCTATAATAGACGAGTTCACCAGTATGAACATGGAGGCGATTCTATTTTCTAGCTCGTTGATTGCTTTTGCTGAAGCGCTCGCCCGCCCTCTTATATGCTGTGCGCCCTCGGGACGAAAAGCCAGCGTAAGCACCTCTGGTGTAGGCTAAACTTCCCAGAATTCCTTATTGTGTAATAGCAATAAACGAAATAGACACGAGTGGTTATTTCTTATTAATAAATAGAGTTCGGAAGTACAAAATATGCAAGTAAATACGACCTAAAAACTAGAGTAGGCAAATATGACCTAGAAAGTAGGTAAATATGACCTGGGGTGTTTGGTTCCATGGCTAAATGTTTAGCGTGCTGAACTTTGGTCACAGGGGTCCCTGGTTCGATTCCCGGCAGGGTGAGGGATTTTAACCATAATTGGTTATTTCCGCTGGCACGGGGCTGGGTGTATGTGTCGTCTTCATCATCATTTGATCCTCATCACGACGCGCAGGTCGCCTACAGGCGTCAAGTCGAAAGACCTGCATCTGGCGAGTTGAACTTGTCCTCGGACACTCCCGGCATTAAAAGCTATACGCCATTTCATTTACTTAAAGAAAGGTAAACCGGGCGAGTTGGCCGTGCGTGTAGAGGCGCGCGGCTGTGAGCTTGCATCCGGGAGATAGTAGGTTCGAATCCCACTATCGGCAGCCCTGAAAATGGTTTTCCGTGGTTTCCCATTTTCACACCAGGCCACACTAGGCCTTTCCTATCCCATCGTCGCCATAAGACCTATCTGTGTCGGTGCGACGTAAAGCCCCTAGCAAAAAAAAAAAAAAGAAAGGTAAAACATGTCTTGAGCATTTTAGGAATAGGTAGCAAGTATTACTAATATTAGACGTGTAAGAAACTGATAAGCGTTAATACAGGACAGCAGACATATTTAATCATACAAACTGACGGAGCTCCAGTAGATAAATTAACACTTTATACATTTATTCAATATCATAGCCCTGAGTCGTAGTTCTCATTCTGTTTTCCTAAAAAATAACAAAAACGAAGTAGTTTTGACACGTTACTTTACATCGCACCGACACGATGGGATGGGAAAGGTCAGGAGTAGGAAGGAAACGACCGAGGCCTTAATTGACGTACAGTCTAAGCATTTTCCTGGTGTGAAAATCCTGGTGCGAAAATGGGAAACAATGAAAAAAAAATCTTCAAGGGCTGCCGACAGTGGGGTTCGAACCCACTATCTCCCCGAATGCCAAAAATTAAGTATTAACATGCTTTTTTTTTTGTAACTGTCAGCGTACGTTCGTACAGCATCTCTTTCTCGGAAATTGTCTTCTAAACCTGCTACCTGTTTCGGGAAAAGAGAGAAAAACACATCTATTACAATATTTTGAAATCGTATGTTTGTAAATCGACGAAGGTAACATGTACCATGTTAAAAACGACGCCTCAATTTAAACAAAATTGCTCAAAATATAACAAAATATGACCTTATATCACTAAAATAAGCAAAATATGACCAAAGCAATAAGAATGGCCGAAATATGCATTTATATGTAACATAAAATTGCTTTAATCGGAGTCAGGGATTCATCAATCATAGTTATTTTTCAAATTTAGGGTAAAATGACCTCGAGAATGAAATATGACTTTCATTAACATCCGAACCTCATTAATAAATGTATATTGCCAGATAACAAAAAGTTATATCATTATGAAAAGTTTAAAATGTATTTTATACTAACGATTTGATATTATTTTGCCAGGCTGATGGCTCAGACGGTTGAGGCGGTCGCCTTCTGACCCCAACGTGGCAGGTTCGATCCTGGCTCAGTCCGGCCTCGTGTCGGTAGATTTACTGGCACGTAAAAGAACTCCTGCGCGACTAAATTCCGGCACCTCGGCGTCTCCGAAAACCGTAAAAGAGTAGTTAGTGGGACGTAAAGCAAATAGCATTATTATTATTATTATTATTATTATTATTATTATTATTATTATTATTATTATTAATTTTATTATTATTATTATTATTTGATATTATGTTTATTCCTTGGTGAATGAACACGGAATAGCGACTGTTGCCAATATAAACTTTTCCCTCGTATGATATCCTGTTCAAAAATAACATTCTGCTTTTGAATAGTAATTGACAGTGATCAGTGACGAAACAAGTTCTTCGCTCCTATCAAGTTCTGTTCAAAAATAATTTTGAAAACAAATATAATCTTCTGATTTTGATTAGCAAAGAACGATGATCACTGCCGAGATAAGAATAGTAAAAACAAACCGATGTTCAGCGCGTTAATAACAGAGATTGTTTCCGAAGTCTTTTTTATTTTATTTTTTTACAATTGGCTTAACGTCGCACCGACACACACCGTATAGGTCTTTGGGTCATGAAGGGATAGGAAAAGGCTATATAGGAGTAGAAAGAAAGCAGATATGGCCTTAATTAGGGCACAGCTTCAGTATTTGCCTGGTGTGAAAATGGGAAACCATGGAAAACCATCTTCAGGGCTGCCGACATGGGGTTCGAAGGCAAGCAAGCTCACATCTGCGCACCCCTAACCGCACGGCCAACTCCCTCGGTCTGAAGTCAAAGCCAGAGGCATTGGGAAGAGGGATGGAATGTCCACATTAAACGACTAGAAATCCCTTATAATAATTATAATTTCGTCTGGCTATTTCTAGCCGGGTGCAGCCCTTGTAAGGCAGACCCACCGATGAGGGTGGGCGGCATCTGCCATGTGTAGGCAACTGCTTGTTATTGTGGTGGAAAAGAGTGTTATGTGTGGTGTATGATTTGCAGGGATGTTGGGGACACTACAAACACCCAGCCCCCGAGCCAATGGAATTAACCAGTGAAGGTTAAAATCCCCGACCCGGCCGGGAATCGAACCCGAGACCCTCTGAACCGAAGGGCAGTACGCTGACCATTCACCCAACGAGTCGGACACTAGAAATCTCTATACTAATAATAATGCCGTGTGGGCTTCAGAGAGGCTTGATGGAGGTCATTCGAGTTTACGCTGTATAGGCGACTTGCGCGTCTGTGAAGATGGTGTCCTTCCTAAGATGAATTCTAATGCTAAGGACGGTGTAAACACCCAGCCCGCGAGCCGGAGGAATTAACTAATGAAAGTTAAAATCCTCGTCCCGGTCGGTAATAGAACCCGGGACTCCTCAGATCAAAGCCCACATACTAACCATGCGTCCATGGAGTAGGACATCCCATACTGCAGAAAGGAGTGTAAAGGCGGGTTTACACGCCACGATAAATCATGGCGATGTGATTGTAACAATTAATTGTTATAAATAAATCGAAAGTGTGAGTACTGTTTACACGCAGCGATGTCTTGTCCAATATTTATTGTCGACCGCGGTACGACGCAGTCAGCTGCTGTTGCGATGGAGGAAGTACTGTTGTGGTCTATATATATGTCATTTATTTGGCGGAAAAAGTGAAAACATCGCGAAGACCAAGAAGCAAGTGGTGTCGCCAGTGGCTGCTGAAGAAAGGGGCGTTTTCTCATATCAATTTATTGAAAGAGTTGCGAAATGAACCCAGTGACTGGCAGAATTAATTGAGGATGGATGAAGAGACTTACGTTGAGTTTTTAAGTTCAGTTTCCCCATTTATAGGGAAAAAATGTACTGTTGTGAGAAAAGCGATAAGCCAGGTATTTTTTTTATTTCTGTCGGAGAATTCTTTGCCCTTAATGAGCCACAAGCACGGAAAACTGTGATATTCAATGAATTCACTCAAGAACTCACGAGGATTTTGCTTGGTAACTGCCATGATCGTCCGCCTCTGTGGTGTAGTGGTTAGCGTGATTAGCTGCCACCCCCAGAGGTCCGGGTTCGATTCCCGGCTCTGCCACGAAATTTGAAAAGTGGTACGAGGGCTGGAACGGGGTCCACTCAGCCTCGGGAGGTCAACTGAGTAGAGGTGGGTTCGATTCCCACCTCAGCCGTCCTGGAAGTGGTTTTCCGTGGTTTCCCACTTCTCCTCCAGGCAAATGCCGGGATGGTACTTCACTGAAGGCCACGGCCGCTTCCTTCCCTCTTCCTTGCCTGTCCCATCCAATCTTCCCATCCCTCCACTAGGCCCCTGTTCAGCATAGCAGGTGAGGCCGCCTGGGCGAGGTACTGGTCATTCTCCCCAGTTGTATCCCCGACCCAAAGTCTGAATCTCCAGGACACTGCCCTTGAGGCGGTAGAGGTGGGATCCCTCGCTGAGTCCGAGGGAAAAACCGACCCCGGAGGGTAAACAGATTACGAACGAACTGCCATGATCACAAGGAAGAAAAACACTATTTCAAAACAACCTCTCTTGTTAATAGCCAACGCAAACTGAGTCAAATTGTAGCGACATGTGGCTGCAACTGTTTACATGTTTCAACCTGTCGTTACGATTTGTAGTAATTGATGCCGCCTGGCACCAACCATCCAATCCAATTCCAACTCCAATAAATCGCTACAATGTCCTGTTTACACGCAACGATAAATCGTAACGATTCTGTGACAACGATAAATTGGAGAACGATAAATTGCTCCAATTTATCGTTGCTTGTAAACCCGCCTTAAGCTTATCTTTGTCCGCGGTTGCGCATGACAAATCAAACCACAAAACAGCGGCAGCCGAATCCAAAGGGAAGAGTGCTGCATTGTAGTGATGGGCTAGCGACGGAATCGAGTAGAATCGAGTAATGTGCTCTTAGACTCGGTATACTCGACTCCAGACTCGAGTCCAAGTATACTAGTGTCGCTATCTGTGGACATATCTTAGAACTATAATCTATTGTACTGGATTGCACGGCATTCAGGGTCACCCACATAATATTTTTTGATGTGGATTGCAATATGTTTACTGCTGATGATTGGTTTCATTGAGTCATCGGTCGTCAATAATTTGATTGTTACGATAATTATTATCATCATAGGCAAAATATTTATGACTTACTAACAAACCGTCAACTTGAAAGATAGACACGTAGGACCGAAGATGAGCGTAGGATGGGGACAATTTCCACACTGTGGTGGGGACCTTTTCTAATGACGATAACGGCAGCATTCTATTATTATTGATATTATTATTACTTTTATTACTGTGCAGCCTGGAAGTAGCCACCAGGGATTTGTTGATAGCTATGAAATATTATTCCCGCGACGTCCTTGTAGGAAAACGTGTAATAATATTGTGCGAAATAATGACAATATTACTACCAGAGAATTTATTGCAAAGATACATGTGTAGGGCGTTCAGAAACATACATATGCTG
Organism: Anabrus simplex; assembly: GCF_040414725.1. Lineage (NCBI taxonomy): Eukaryota > Metazoa > Arthropoda > Insecta > Orthoptera > Tettigoniidae > Anabrus > Anabrus simplex. The sequence goes on along the minus strand of NC_090265.1, from coordinate 983,101,106 downwards.
TAGTATCACTCATTGTTATTGTCTAACTCGTTGGCTGAATGGACAGAGTACCAGCCTTCGGAACAGAAGATCCCGGGTTCGATTCCCGCCCGGTTCGGGAATTTTAATCGCTTCTGATTAATTCTCCTAGCTCGGGGACTGGTTGTTTTTGTCCGTCCCAACACTCTCCTATTCATATTCACACAATACACTACATTACAAATCACCACAGAAACACTAAGTTCGGTTAGGGGCGCGCGGCTGTGAGCTTGCATCCAGGAGATAGTGGATTCGAATCCCGCTGTCGGCAGCTCTGAAGATGGCTTTCCGTGAGTTCCCATTTTCACACCAGGCAATTGCCGGGGCTGTGTCTTAAATAAGGCCACAGCCGCTTCCTTTCACTTCCTAGGCCTTTCCTATCCCATCGTCGCCGTAAGACCTATCTGTGTCGGTGCGACGTAAAAAAAACAAAAAAAAACAACTGCTTACATCCCGCCGCTATTCTCCGACCTTCGCTCAACTTCTAAAGACTACACTCGGTTTTGTTCCTTTGCCCAGTCATGTGTTGCAATGATAAACGTCAAAACGGAGGGTGTATTTTGTTCATTGCGTTCATTGTTTAGCTAGAACAGAACCACGTTCTGTCTGATGATTTGCTTCGTGTACATACATCACATTCCGGACGCCTAATCTTAATATCCTACATTATATCTGCCGAAAGTATGATGTAAGTATAAACTATTCATCTGTCCCCTCGGACGATTGTAGACAGTGAAAAAAATGAAATGGCGTATGGCTTTTAGTGCCGGGAGATCCCAGGAGGGGTTCGGCTCGCCAGGTGCAGGTCTTTTGATTTGACACTCGTAGGCGACCTGCGCGTCGTGATGAGGATGAAATGATGATGAAGCAACACATACACCCATCCCCCATGCCAGCGAAATTAACCAATGATGGTTAAAATTCTCGACCCCGCCGGGAATCGAACCCGGGACCCTGTTACCAAAAGCCAGCACTCTAACCATTTAGCCATGGAGCAGGACACCGTGACAGTGATTTTAAATAATAATAATGTTATGAGTTTTACGTCCAACTACGTACATTTTTATGCCGAGGTGCCGGAATTTAGTCACTCAGGAGTTCTTTCATGTGCCAGCAATTCTACCGATACGAGGCTGACGTATCTGAGCACCTTCAAATATCATCGGACTAAACCACTATCGAACCTGCCAAGTTGGGCTCAGAAGTCCAGATAACTATGCTATCATTATTAGAATAGATGGCATATTCAGTAGAGTGGGTGAGAGACACCGTGAACGGATATTTTCATACTTTATTATGCGTATGTAGTTGTAGTATTATCTTTCGCAAGTCATCATCAAATTCGGATTATTTATTTTGCTCACTCATTAAGAATATTTATATCGTACCGGTCTATCGGAATCCCATAAAACCTCGGCGACCACTTGTACATTATGCTCCATCCATCCAACAGCGGGCGAGAGAGCGAACGTGTGACGTCATGCTGTCATCGAGTCTTCGCAAGCGAAACGAGCCCGAGCCTGGACTCGAAAGAGTCGAGTACCGTGATTCCAGGCATCACTCGCGCACATCACTACTGCATTGCAATGCGTACAATGCTACACTACAGAGACGTATGCAAACCTCCTCCTGCCAATATACGCCCTTAAGAAGCCACAACCTATGCCTTTATCTTCAACACTACTGATTTGGAGCCCTCCCTTTCTAATAAAGAGCAGATGCCACTGGAACATAACAGTTTCAGGTTCATTCGGAAAAAGTTTGATAGGAAGTTACGAATTCTGAGTGATTGTGTACAATAAAGGACAAATAACACTGTAGCAGACTAGGTCAACTTCTTGAATCACGTTTGACTGGTAAGCGTTACCCTCACATGACCTTTACTGCAGGCAAGATATTATTGTGCTGGACTGAGTAGCTCAGACGGTTGAGGTGGACGCTGGCCTTCTGACCCGAACTTGGAAGGTTCGATCCTGGCTCAGTCCGGTGGTATTTGAAGGCGCTCAAATACGTCAGCCTCGAGTCGGTAGATTTACTGGCACGTACAAGAACTCCTGCGGGACTGAATTCCGGCATCTCGGCGTCTCCGAAAACCATAAAAGTAGTTACTTGGACGTAAAAACAATATTATTGCAAGTGCATACCGCCTGTGTTATACTCAAGGGCTGCCCATGCTACAGTGGGGAGAAAAAACCTGATTTGATTTTTCCAACAACTTCCACTGCGAGTCGGCAGCTAAAATTTTTCAAGAGGGCTCTTGTTAATTTATTTATTTTTCCTCAAACTTTTGAGATTACCGAAATGACAAAGAATATCTATCAAGACCTCTGAAACAGTGCTCCGAAAATGAAAATAGTGCATATGATACTTGAATTTGTTGCAATTGTGTAGGCCTATAAATAATACTTTATGCGATAGGAATACGTGAACATTAGACCGTCACATGTGTCTAACTGATAGAATAGCGAACATGGCTAGACAGTATTCGAATGGGGCAAGAGGGGGATCTTGACTTTGTATTTTAACGTTCTCAGTACATTCGTGAATAGATATTCATACCGTAGATACTAGTAGTCAAATTACAGATTTGTTCGTATTGATAATGAAGAAAAGTAACTTCGGTGTAATAGAAAATATAAGGACGAATGAGAAAAGAATATTTTATTACGGTGTTACACCTCTTAAAATAGAAACTGAGCATTCAGTAAATGAAATGGCGTATGGCTTTTACTGTCGGGAGTGTCCGAGGACAAGTTCGGCTCGCCAGGTGCAGATCATTTGACTCCCATAGGCGACCTGCGCGTCGTGATGAGGATGAAATGATGAAGACGACACATACACCCAGCTCCCGTGCCAGCGAAATTAACCAATTAAGGTTAACGTTCCTTACCCTGCCGGGAATCGAACCCGGACTCCGGTGACCAAAGGCCAGCACGCTAACTATTTAGCCATGGGGACGGACCCATCAGGCTGAAGATAATATCGATGACAGTTATGGTAATTTACCATTATCTGAATAGCTTTTTTTTTTTCACTATTCGCTTTACGTCGCACCAACATAGATAGGTATTATGGTGATGATGGGATACGAAGGGGCTAGGACTGAGAAATAGCGGCCTTCAGGGATGCCGACATGGGGTTCGAACCCGCTATCTCCCGAATGCCAGCTGACAGCTACGTGACCCAAACCACGCAGTCATTCACTCGGTTTAATGTAAGAAAACGCTTCATAGCGTTAACTACGTCAAAGAAAACAAGATAAATAAATAAATTAATTAATTAATTAAACTACATCGAACAGTTTGATTTCTAGACAAGTGGTGCCTTCCTCCTACGAGTACCTGTACCATCGTGAGTTGATATCCAATAGCTGCTACTTTTAGAAGTTCTGACTTCCTTCTCTTACAGCGAACATGGCTACACAGTATTCGAATGGGGCAAGAGGGGGATCTTGACTTTGTATTTTAACGTTCTCAGTACATTCGTTAATAGATATTCATACTGTAGATACTAGTAGTCAAATTACAGATTTGTTCGTATTGATAATGAAGAAAAGTAACTTCGGGGTAATAAAAAATATAAGGGCGAATGAGAAAATAATATTTTATTATGGTGTTACACCTCTTCAGTCATTACAGGGAGTTGTAAAATAAGGAGCTGGAGATATGAATGGATTACCTGTACACGTTTCGATACACACGTGGTGTTCTCCTAGGTAGTTCTTCACTCTGCCGCCGAGACGCGCTGGCCGCTCTCGCGTGGAAGGCGACCAGCCGGTTGGCCACGCTCTTCAGTTTGTGGCGGACGGGATCGGGGCGCATTACTTTTGTACAATATTAACTAAGTGTGCGTGCGTCGTGTACGAAGTGTCATAACAGTTGCTCTTCATGCTCTTAAACAAGAAATGGAATGGTTTTTGTGAGGTGTCAGTTTGTTAAAAGTGTGATATTAGTTTGAAAGTGGTTTGCGTACTCGATGGACTTCTAATTGGATGGGGTAAGTCATGCAGTAACTAAACAGATCGATGAACTTAATACCTATTTTGATTCATACCTATCGTTGAAGTATACAGAACCTAGAGAAACAAATGATGTGCAGGGTGATTGTATGGACTCTTCCCAGAAAGTTTATAGATTGCTGACTGGGATTATTTTATTAAATCTAATGTCATTATTGAAATTTAACTCACCTGTCGTTGTTTGAGTCATCAGTCCATAGACTGATTTGATGCAGCTCTCGATGCCACCCTATCCCGTGCTAATCTTTCCATTTCTACGTAACTGCTGCATCCTTCATCTACTCTAATCTTAGAGATATAAATCATAGAACTAGACAACGTGAGTACCGAAAAGCGGAGATATGTTGATAGTCGAGTAGCAACAATGAAATATATCATGTTCAAATTAAAGCAAAAATTTTACCTTATCATTTTATAATTCGCTGAACGAAATTTGATCGCCGGTATTCGTTCTAAAGTCTGATAACTTTTGCGAACTGACAATTTTCTTCTCCTATTATTTCATTATTATACAATATATATGAATTTTTTCTGTCTGACAATGATTTATTTCATTCAAAATTTGTAGAGCGTTACGAAACACATTTAAAAAAAATACTGATCAATCGCGTAAAGATTCAAGAATCCATGTAATGCCGTGTATTTCCCGGTTCTTTCAAACACACCTAAGGTTCTCTTAATGACTTAGAACACACGCTTAAAGGCCACCGCACATTATTTACTATGTTTAAGAGAAGTTTAAAGCACGTTCATAGACAATCCTTGGTTGTCACATTATTGACTATATTTCCCGGCTTGGTAATTTGCTGCACATGTTCAGTTGTAGACTGATATATCGACATGTGGTAGAGAGCTTATCGATGTTCTAACTCGTGCTGTGTGCCCAAGCTGTCCCAACCACTTGTTGTGTTTTAGCTTCAGTATATAGGATCTTGTTTTAACTATATGCTCGTTAACCATACAATCACAGTTTCATTCACTTCTGTTTGAGCCGTACCACCGCTAGTAAACTTTGTCAAAGTTGTAAGAAGCCATTTCAGCTTTTCATTCTCGAAGCACACATTATTGTTGTTATCCGTCGTTGGCATGAGAGATCGACCGCTATGAAACAGCTGGACAAAGTGAGTGAGGGCTAAGCAGCCGGAATACATTGGTGGGAGAGTGTAGAGAGACCGAGCAACATAAAGGGAATAGAAAGATGACCGAAGGAAACAGAATGATGGTCTCTAAATTCTTTACTTGTTATTATACGCGTCTTATGGGAAATATTGTTATAGTGACGGGGTAATCAATTACCAAATATTAAAACTAAAGTTGTATTATTTCCCTTCTATGGAAGATTTTTTTTTTGCTAGTTGCTTTACGTCGCACCGACACAGATAGGTCTTATGGCGACGATGGGACAGGAAAGACCTAGGAATAGGAAGGAAGTGTCCGTGGCCTTAATTAAGTTACAGCCCCAGCTTTTGTCTGGTGTGAAAATGGAAAACCAAGGAAAACCATCTTCAGGGCTGCCGACAGAGGGTTCTATGGAAGAGAGCTGGTTTGATAACATTCTCGTTCTTATAACGTCTCTTTAAAAAGAAGGTTTTATTAGGACACTTTAAATTCGCATATGTGGACAAACGTAATATGTGAGTGTTAACTGAATGGAGTTAAATAATTTATTGACTTTAATTAAAATAATTAAAATGTACGTTCATTGTGGAGATATACAATTTTAAGTACTTTAAGCTCTGTATTATCCTTATCAGTCCGCCTCTGTGGTGTAGTGGTTAGCGTGATTAGCTACCACCCCCGGAGGCCCGGGTTCGATTCCCGGCTCTGCCACGAAATTTGAACAATGGTACGAGGGCTGGAACGGGGTCCACTCAGCCTCGGGAGGTCAACTGAGTAGAGGTGGGTTCGATTCCCACCTCAGCCATCCTGAAAGTGGTTTTCCGTGGTCTCCCACTTCTCCTCCAGGCAAATGCCGGGATGGTACCTAACTTAAGGCCACGGCCGCTTCCTTCCCTCTTCCTTGCCTATCCCTTCCAATCTTCCCATCCCTCCACAAGGCCCCTGTTCAGCATAGCAGGTGAGGCCGCCTGGGCGAGGTACTGGTCATACTCCCCAGTTGTATCCCCCGACCGAGAGTCTGAAGCTCCAGGACACTGCCCTTGAGGCGGTAGAGGTGGGATCCCTCGCTACGTCCGAGGGAAAAACCGAACCTGGAGGGTAAACAGATGATGATGATGATGATGATGATGATTATCCTTATCAATTGATCTCCGGTATGTCGACGAGTTATGTGGGCTGTGCCATTCAACTATCAGTCGCTGGTCTTGTTGGAAGTTTTCCCGGTTTTCAACTAAAACAACATATTTGAGCTTTGGTTACTTACAACAGCCTGTTTTGGGCCATGGTTACTTTATGAGAAAGGTAAAGTAAGAAGTACGGTACCAGGTAGTAAGTACGACTTGAATCTCTTCGGACACACTGCTTCGTATTTTTGCGGAGTTGGGTGGGCTCCGTTAAAGTCATACATGTTTCTTAATACCATTTGTTACTTCATTTCATATTCTTTCACAGTTCTTCATAAGGAATACAACCCATGTCGAAGTCCTCTGGGGGATGATAGAAAGCACCTAGAAACTCCACTCACAGTGCATTGTGCGGATTCGAGATTCCGGTTCATCCAGCGATATTTAAAGTTGCTCAAATATGCCTGCCTCGTGTTGGTAATTTTACCGGCAAGTAAAAACTTGTGCGGGACAAAATTCCGGCAGCTCGGCGTCTTCGAAAGCCGTAAAAGTAATTAGTAATTAATTCTCTCTATTACTATAATAATAATAATAATAATAATAATAATAATAATAATAATAATAATAATAATAATAATAATAATAACTGGTATTTATTTATTTATTTTTCTTTCTTTCATTCTTTCTTTCTTTCTTTCTTTCTTTGCCTTCAGTGCCGGGAGCAACACCCAGCGGCGACCTGTGCGTCTGAGTATGGGATGATGATCAGGGGCGCCCGATTTTCAAACTTAGTGAGTGAGCTCTAACTCCTAGTCCAAGAAAGGTGGGTTGTGGGAAGGGGGCGGGGATGAGGGGAAGGCCCCGGAAAATGTCTAAATTTAACCCTCATGAAAATACAGTTTTAGGTATTATCAGTGAGCAATACTTGTCGGCCTATTGTTTCATTAGACACTTTTGTTTCAACAATAATGAAGGAGTACAAATAAAAGTCCACATACAAGTTAAAGGTGTCCTTTAATCATAAAAAAGTAAGATATTACATTTTAATTATATGTGAATTAAAAGGATGGACCGAGCTCGATAGCTGCAGTCGCTTAAGTGCGGCCAGTATCCAGTATTCGGGAGATAGTAGGTTCGAACCCCACTGTCGGCAGCCCTGAAAATGGTTTTCCGTGGTTTCCCATTTTCACACCAGGAAAATGCTGGGGCTGTACCGTAAATATAGCCACGGACGCTTCCTTCCCACTCCTAGGCCTTTCTTATCCCATAGACGCCATAAGACCTACAGTATATGTGTCGATGCGACGTAAAGCAATTAGAAAAAAAAAGAGAAAAGAAAAAAGGAAAAACCCTAATATACGGTATCCTGTTACTAGCAAATGTGCCCGTGCTTCGCTGCGGTATTCTGCATTGTATACAGAGAGCGAAGTAAATTACCGTACATGCAGTGAATAATACTTTTTTAAACTGGATGCTTCTTAGCGTTATCCAGAAACACCAGGGGGAGGTTCTCATACGTTATTTCCAATGTAAAGTGCGAGTTGCGGAGTTGTGAAGATAACGGCAGGCTCACTTGCCTACTGCCATTCACAATCGAGTAGGTACGTTTTCATTATAATCGGAGGCCCAATTACCTAGTGCGCGGTCAAAATTGATTTGGTGAGTTTTCATTACAATGGCAGGCGCCCTTTTCTGCTTCCAGACAGATTACAGTTGAGGGTTTTTTATTATACTAGCAGGCACCTTCCCTACTGCCAGTCAAAATTGAGTTGTGCTGTTATCATTATAATGACAGGCCCCTTTTCTTAATGACAGTCACACCGAGTTGGTGAGTTTCTATTATAATAGCAAGGCCTAATGCCAGTCACATTTTAGATGGGTAAATTTGTTTATAATGGCGGGCACACTTGCCTACTCCCAAACACAATCGGTTAGGGGAGTTTGGAACAAAATTGCATGCTCCCTTGACTTCTGACAGTCAAATCAAGAAGAGAATTATTATTTACAATGATAGTCCCTCCGTACTAATGCCCTCTACGTGCATATCCCGGCTCCTTGGATGAACTTCATTCAGCATCTCCAGAAGGAATTAGATGGATTGCCGACCTTTCTATCCATACTTGAAAAGTGGTCTTAATGCTGTAAATTGTATATATGTAACAATATAATTTAATGTATTCTTATTGTCTTATAAGCATCATACGCTAAATTAAAAATAATAAACTAATGCTAGTTACAAAGGAGTTGGAGAAGGATTCCAGTCAAAGTCGATGTGGAGAGTAATGATTACAATAGCAGGCACCCTCCTGCTGAGAGTCACTATCGATGTAAAATATTAATTATAATAGCAAACACACCCTTTCTACATCGCTACAAATCGACTTCAATGAATATATACAGATCGACATACGATGTCTGTGCATGTTTACAATATTGTAAGCCTTCATTTACAGATTAACTACTGCTAAACAATACATCATATCGACAAACGGACTGTATCATAAGACGCCTCATTTAGCGATGTAAATGTCTGGTCTTAAGATATTTTCTCTTATCCCATCTATTAATGGGTAAAATTGAGTTAGAAATGTTGAATAGCGTGAAATTTGGGTAAGGTTTTCTTAGAGTGCATTTCTTCAGGCTACTAATATGACAGCCACAAACATAGAATTTAGCTCACGTATGGATACTGGGTAGGCCAATGTTCGTGTAGAATTAGATAATTCTGCCTTTTGTATAAGTGATTCGAACTACGAATTATACATGTACAAAGATCAAATTCTAGGTATAATCGAGAAATAGAGACAAATCTAACATATAAGTAATAGAGATACGACAAAACGTCATGGGATCAAAGTTGTAGACCACTCTAAATTGAACTGAGATTGTGCCATCCGTTTTGTGATACGACTAACCGATTATCCGTGAAATACATCGAAACGAAGGTCTGCACCGATATTGAAATTGCCTCAATATTTCGAATTGTTCTGGGGTAAAGAATGAAATATTTAAATATCTTTGAAGCTTTCCATCGATTACAGGTTAAGACATATAATTTTGACAAATTTCAATTTTCTAGCTCGTCTGGCAGATTGTACCTCAATCTTGCTTTGAGGAGGGGTTAAAATGAGGACTTTCAGGAAACTAAAGCTAACAGATAAGAACTCTGCCCTACGTACAACACCTTTTGGGTTATGTCCGCTGGACTTTGCCTGCAAAACCTACCGTTCATGATATCTCCCTTATTAGTCCTCCTATCGAAAATATGCACACATTAAAAAGGTTTTAGAAATGAATTTCCATCAAGGTTGGTCGATTTCCAGTCAGGTTGGTCTTGTGTATATTGTGAGAGAGTAAAATCACTGTTTCGGTTCTCTATAAACTCCCAGTCCATTCCGGGAATTTGACATGATATGGACCTAAAAATTGACCTTTAGACAGATGGATGCTAAATATGAAGTTTGGTTGAAATATCTTCAGTAGTTTTCAAGTTATGTAAAATACGCTTTATACGCACCCGCTCTTGAGTTAAGTCCTGTGGGACTTGTACCAAAAAAGTGGTCCGTAAATGATATCTCCCTTATTAATCCTGCCAACGGCCGTAGCCGTGTTGAAACACCGGATCCCGTGAGATCTCCGAAGTTAAGCAACATTGGGCGTGGTCAAGATTTGGATGGGTTGCCACGCGCTTTTGGTGGGGGGGGGGGGGTAAGGGAATGGAGGAGCGAAAAGGAACTGGCCACCCTACCGTACGTAAACTCCGGCTCAGGCACACCTCTGCGGAGGTTCGGACCTGCTTTCTGGTAGAATACACCCTTACCTTACCTTATTAATCCTCGTATCGAAATGATGCACATCAGAGAAAAAGTTTAGAAATTTATTTCCATTAAGGCAGGTAGATTTCCATTAAGTTTGGTTGTGTATATTTTGTGGGAGTGCAAAATCACGGTTTCGTATAAACCCCCAGTTAGTTCAGGGATTTAGAAATAATAATGACCCCAAAAAACCTACCCAAGGACAAGTCAAGTGTATTCTAAATATGGACTGTCCAGTGGTACTCCCCCTTGAAATAATAAATATTACCTTCAATCCCATTAACGACTTCCACGGTTTCCAGGCATAACGAGATGACGACATTTGTCCCGCCGGCGTCCTTTCAAAGTATCGGTATGTACCGACGCGAAGCTGGCGTATTTAACTCTCGGGACGTCGCGCGAGGCAGTGCAACGTCAGTCATCGCGTGCAGTGGAAAAGACAGCGCAAGAATTCCATATCGTTTTTGTATTTCAATTTGCAATTTATTTTTGTAATGTTGCTATATTTTTGTTTACTCTCTATTTTGATCATTAAAAATACAAATATTATTTATTTACATTTAAATGGTGCTTTAAAATAATACAATAACTAGCATTACGTTCTACTTAACACACATCAAAAAACAGTGAAATGGGGCAACATAGATTTACAGAATTCACAAAAGTAAACTGGTAAAAGAAGTATAGTGCAATGTACGAGTAATTTACAACTATCTGTAAAAATACGTACAAAACAAAGTTACAGCAATATAAATCAGGTACACTGTCCAATAGGGGCTGCCTGGCCGAGGCGGTAAAGGCGTGCTCGGTTCGCCCGGAAGGACGTGGGCTCGAATCCCCGTCAGGAAGTCGTAAAATTTAAGAAACGAGATTTCCACTTTCGGAGGTGCATATGGCCTTGAGGTTCACTCTCAGCCTACACCAAAAATGAGTACCAGGTTAATTCCTGGGGGCAAAGGTGGCCGGGCGTAGAGTTAACCACTCTACCCCATCACGTGCCGAGGTTAACAATGGTGGAATCCTTTACCTTCCACTCCCCCAAGGGCCTTCATGGCCTGTGCGTAGGTGACTTTGCTTTGCTATACTGTCCAATGGTAAGAGCAAGGCTACAACAGATAGAAGGGTAACAGCAATTAGAGATTTACTGTTCACTAAAGACAATTTATTTGTCATTCTTCATTATATTCGTGAGCTGACTGTATCCTTAGATAATAAAACGGCCATCTTCATTTTCTTCATCTTCACCTACTGTCCCCATACTGCAGGCTTGACAGGTGAAGACACTGTGCTCCTGGCATATGCACAGAGAGCAGGTAGCACACGAAGTCTTGGTCTTTCTGTTCCTTTTCCACACCATCAATCAATTTTTTTATCCTATCAAGTTCTTCGGAATCCATTTTCACTCACAACACAAGTAAACAGTCAAACAATTTGTGTATACGAATAGTTACGCGTCCAGGTTTAGAACCGAATTCAACAAACGTCAGTAGTCACCCGCGGTCGAAAGCACCGCGCACTCACATAACATCCACAGTGACAACAGAAGAGCAATTAGGGAGCGCTACCTGGCTATAAACACTAGAAGAAGGTTGCAGGGTAGATATGGTGGAGGGAGAAATCTGTCCTGTAACAATGTAGAGAGAGTAACAAAAGAAGAATGCGTGCGATCGAAAAGCCCACGGCGTGACGTCCCGAGGGTTAAGCATCTTTAAATATCACTGGACTGAGCTGAGATGTAACCCACTACCTTGAGCTCAGAAAACTAGCTCTCAACCATCTGAGCCTTACTGCTCATCTAATGGCATGTTCCTCTCACTGTCCGGCTCCATGGCTAAATGGTTAGCGTGCTGGCCTTCGATCACAGTAGTCCCGGGTTCGATTGCTGGTAGGGTCGGGAATTTTAACCATAATTGGTTAACTTCTCTGGCACTGGGACTGGGTGTATGTGCCGTCTTCATCATCATTTCATCCTCATCGCGACGCGCAGGTCGCTTACGGGTGTCAAATCAAAAGACCTTCACCTGGCCTCTCCGGAGGCCACACTTCATTTCATTTCATCTTACTATATCTCGCTTCGTGATTTTAAATACTACCTCATCCTTGTATAAATCTATTATGTTAGGATTTTATAAGTGGCAGAATATACTGACGAGTTGGCTAATCATTTTGTGTAACGTGCCATAATCGGCAACCGTGCAGATGGTTTTCCTTAGTTTCCCCATTTTTATCCCAGACAAATGTCCCATGGCCGCTACCTCCCCGAATCCTAGTCCCTTCCCATCCTTGCCGGAAACCTGCAATGTGTTAGTGAGTCGTTAAAATACTATCAAAACGGAAAAGAGTGGCCAAAATAAAATAAAACCTCGGTTATTGTTATTTTTTAGGGGCTGCCTGGCTGAGGCGGTTCGCCCGGAAGGACGTGGGTTCGAATCCCCGTCAGGAAGTCGTAAAATTTAAGAAACGAGATTTCCACTTCCGGAGGTGCATATGGCCCTGAGGTTCACTCAGCCTACACCAAAAATGAGTACCAGGTTAATTCCTGGGAGCAAAGGCGGCCGGGCGTAGAGCTAATCACTCTACCCCATCACAAGCCGAGGTTAACAATTGTGGAAGCCTTTACCTTCCACTCCTCCATGGGCCTTCATGGCCTGTACGGAAGTGACTTTGCTTTGCTTTGCTATTGTAATTTTTTAAATAGTGGACTTGATCACGAAACTGCATGGAAAATATATGTTAAGAATGACACAGATAAAAATGCTGTAATTAAACAGCAACAGAGGAGAGACAGAAAAAGAAACCCAGGAGAAAAACAGATTGAAAATACATTCTTGTTTAATTAAACTGCACTGCAAAGTTATCACATTCCTGACCTTGCTGTAGTGTAGATGCGAACTGCTGCACGTGGGCGGTGGTGCACATGTATTGGAAAGATAATTTCTGATAATAATAATAAAATCGTGTGGCTATTTCTAGCCGAGTGCAGCCCTTGTAAGGCAAACCCTCCGATGAGGGTGGGCGGCATCTGCCATTTGTAGGTAACTGCATGTTATTGTGGTGGAGGTTAGAGTTATGCGTGGTGTGTGACTTGCAGGGATGTTGGGGACAGCACAAACACCCAGGCCCCGGAGCACTGGAATTAACCAATTAAGGTTAAAATCCCCGACCCGGCCGGGAATCGAACTCGGGACCCTCTGAACTGAAGGCCAGTACGCTGACCATTCAGCCAACGAGTCGGACATAATTTCTGATAATAAAGAGGATACTTTTCTTCGTGGAACGCGAATGGTAACGGGGTGATGTATATCGTCGTTGAAACTTCATTTTAATGACTTGGGGCACTATAATAATAATAATAATAATAATAATAATAATAATAATAATAATAATAATAATAATCATAATAATCGACTACTTAGCTGAATAGTCAGCATAAAGTCATTCAGTTGAGACGGTCACAGGTTCGATTTCCGGACGTGTTGGTGATTTTAACCTTGTCTGATTAATTCCTCTGACTCAGGGATTGTGTATTTGTATTAGTACACGCCTATTGACACACAAAAAGCACACCACACAACCAATCACCACAGAAACACGCAATACTGAATACATCCCTCCACATAGGGTTGGCGTTAAGAAGGCGTCCGTCCGTAAAACTGGGTAAAATCGCAATAAAGTACCCACCTCAAATAATTGGGAAAAGGCCAAAAAGGAGGACGAAAAATATTGCCTAGCCTGAGCTACCGTGTGCTGCATTTTGATTTGATGCCGTTCAGGTTGCCTGCATGCCAGTATAGAAGTTCAGTTTTATTCCAGCAGATAGCAAAGAAACGGATCAATGGGTGATCAGTGGCCGAGTTCTAATAAATTGTATTGGGTACGTACCGAATGTGTCCCTAGATATCGTTTATGTGGTAAAGTCCGCTTCCGTAGCGTAAAGATTAGCACATTTAGCTGTCGTCCTCGGGAGCCCGGATCTGATTTGATATTGTGATATTGTATGATGTATAGCCCGGCTGGTGGTCATAACCGTAAAGGCATCAAGTCTATATGGCCTGACACCGTGGCTAGTCGGTTCGAGTTCCATTCATGGAAAAGAAAAGAATCACGTCAGAATGTTGGCCGATAGGATAGGAGAGGTGGTGGTATACAATTTACAATAATTAGAATCCGTGCGAAAAGCCTGGATTCAATTCAAAACCTCTCTGCAGTGTTCATAGTGTGAGTACATATGACGCTGTTGCTGATTCATCCGTTTGATGGCGACATTAAGCCTTGAGCAAACACCGTGGAGTTGTTCGACAGGAATAGGCTACGTGCCGACACCAGATTTCACACTCTCCCTACCGCATCATCATCATCATCATCATCATATTCTCGCATCCAGAAGCACTGGTCGCCCATGGGCTTCAAATAGAAAGGCCTGCACCATGCGAGACGAGCATGTCATCGGACACGCCTGGCACTGACAGCCATACGAGACAAAAATACGTAGAAATCTTATGAGATAAACTGCCAAACTGCATTTTTACCGGTCTTCAAAAATGTAACTCTCTGCCGCGTTTGAACCCACTGACCGTAGTTAAAAATCCTGTATACTTAGCGAGCCTGAAGTCTAATAACTTACGTGGTTGTGATATTTTTACTGGTGACCATCGAAGTCGGAAGATAACAGGAGTTGACCAAGAAAGATCGGATAGGAAAGCTGGAAACAAGGAGGCTGACACAGGCAAGTGTAAGCAGTAACAGACTCATCTAGGAGATTCTTAGTCGCCAACCCCCGCTTCCAGGTTGAGAGCCCTTAGGAATTATTCCCATTTGTCGCCTCTAACGGCAGGTAAGGTATATCGTGTGTTTATTCTACGCCCCAACTACGTGGAGGGGAGTGGTATTGAGAAGGAAACAGCTTTAGGCTTATATTCTCAACCCAGCGTAAGTGGGAAACAACGCCAAAACACTATTAGATGTCTGACAAGTGAGAGGAGAAATCGAACCCATTTCACTGTTCAGTTATTCTAACGTGGCTGGACTCTTTCAAACCATGCACCAAAGTTTGATTTCTCTACAGAGTCTCTCATATAAACCCAGGCCGAACGCACGGTGCTTGTACTCTGCGCTACGGCAGCTGCAGTGTGGGAGGCGCGCGCATAGATCTTGACCTTGCAAGCAGCCTGCACGTGTTCGACCTGGCAAGCATGAGCCGCCAGTCTGATTCTCAGCTGTTAAAGTGGTGAGACAGTTATCATTGAAACACCGCATTTTCGTATGTAAACGTTGTGCGTTTATCTTAAGGGTCGTGTGAACAGTCATAACTCTCGCCATTGGTGTGCAGAAAATCCTAATGGTGTTTATGAAGTCCCTCAGTATGATACGAAGATTGGTGCTTGGTGTGCTGTTAGCGCAAGACGAATAACTGGGCCTAATTTTTCGGGGCGAAGTTGAGAGGGAAGGAATTCGAAGTGCAAAGAGCATAACAGCACAAAAGTAATTAAACCGTACGAAAGATGGTAAACTTTGCATAATGTCGCATCGGAGTCCTGTTCAGGACTTTTTTTACTAGAAGAAAACCGGACAGAGTGAAATGCAATTTATGTTCTATTTTGTCTGCAAAGGGACCTTCAACCGGCACAATGACAAGACATTTCAAACTTAAACATTCCACAGTTTTTATTTTCGTGTTCTGCTTGCATATTGAGTACGTGAATACAGCACTGACGAATGTTTCAACTGTGCGAGTATACTTTTAACTGGTGAAAATAACATTATGGCATTTGTAAACACCTGTACTGCCATTGTAATTGTGACAGGTGTATTTCAGAATGAATGAAAACATTTTTATCCTAAAAAGAAAATTTAGACATGATTGTTTGGGTGAGTATTTCATTCAGAGTTCCGACGTCCGACTCGTTGGCTGAACGGTCAGCGTACTGGCCTTCGGTTCAGAGGGTCCCGGGTTCGATTCCCGGTCGGGTCGGGGATTTTAACCTTAATTGGTTAATTCCAATGGCACGGGGGTTGGGTGTATGTGTTGTCTTCATCATTTCATCCTCATCACGACGCGCAGGTCACCTACGGGTGTCAAATAGAAAGACCTGCACCTGGCGAGCCGAACCTTTCCTGGGATATCCCGGCACTAAAAGCCATACGACATTTCACATTTCAGAGTTCCGACTGCTTTTTCACGTGACGTGAAGTTTACTCAGAATACAGGCCAATACATTCAACTGGTGAAAATATTCTTGAATTAGTTACTTTTAAACACCTCCACTGCCATTGTAACCGTTTTATGTGTATTTCATATTGACCGGAAAAATCTTAACCTAAAAGCAGCCTTTAAACGTGATTATTGGGCGCGAATTTCAGTGTTCCGACTGTTAGTTCACGTTCCGTGCAGCTTTATGCTGGACATGGCCATACCTACACACAGGCACACACCACACAGCATGTTCCGTACAGGCACATTCCCGCTGGCGCGGAGCATGTAATGTTGCCTTTCGAAGTTCTCTCTACTTTGCAGTTACAGTCGCGTGTCCCGTGCGCCCACTGCACAGTTCAGCTAGTAGAAGGGCAGTGCATAGTGGCGCTTCTGACGGGACAGCGAGTCAGTGTCACCGTCTCGCTTGAGAATGTTCGGAACAATTGACACTCGGTGTTCTGGAACAGTGTGCCGAAACAGGGACATAGTGCCCAACCCTAGTAGCCAGACTTAGATTGCATGCATCTTGCTGCAGTAAATAGCCTGTCTACTCACAAGACACGAGAAGCCACTACGGGTGAAGGGAGAGGAGTGAGCCTTTGGAGAGATCACATACTTCATGTCAAATTTCGGAGTAACTGATATCGACACGAAGCTTTGAGAACCGAGCTCGATACCTGCAGTCGCTTAAGTGCGGCCAGTATCCAGTATTCGGGAGATAGTGGGTTCGAACCCCACTGTCGGCAGCCCTGAAGATGGTTTTCCGTGGTTTCCCATTTTCACACCAAGCAAATGCTGGGGCTGAACCTTAATTAAGGCCACGGACGCTTCCTTCCCACTCCTAGCCCTTTCCTATCCCATAGTCGCCGTAAGACCTATCTGTGTAAAGGAATTTGCAAAAAAAGCTTTGAGAATCCGAAAGCTGTCTCCTGCAGCCAAATATCACAGTGCTACCTTGAGGTACAGTTGTGCTGGTAATACTGGTCTCATGGTTGTATAATTACCTTGATTTTTGCAACAGCTCATTATAAATTGTTTCGCCCATCCAGAAGTGATTTTCGAACGGTTCTTCAAGCGACACTTCTTGCTTTTGGCGTCTTAAATATCAACTTTTCTGTCCATATTAGCTTTATCTTTGGGCTGATACCTTTCGCCACCTTTTGCGAATATAATTGAATCGTAATCCCTAATCGGCTCTCGACGAAGGATCTCCATTTCATACATTTGCAGCAGATATACCTTCTATCGACTGAGAATAACATGCTTCTAAACGCACAGCATTGTACTGTATACACAGAGAACTGTATGCAAAAACAACGTGTAGCAGAACTTGTTTCTGCCATCTCGCACGTTATGCATTTTATTGTAGCTTTCAAATGATTCTAGACGAAGACAATGTAGCCGATGATTGAGTTCGATTAGTAGATTAAAGTAGACAGTTTTTTCAGGTCCTTCTCCGCGTACAGTAAACGTTCATGCAACGTTCATCATCACGTGCACTCTAATGCCTAATGTCTACAGTCTGGGTTTGATATAAGAACATTAGACATAATCTCCCACACATGCGTGTATTGAATGTTTGCACACTTTTTAAATAGTAAACAATATCTGCACTGCTTCCGAAATATTGTATGAGCTCAAATGGAGGGGGTAAGTCTCAATAACTATTGAATTACCCTACTTTAGAGTTACCTTTTTACATAGGCAACGTAATGAGTTCCAGGTCCACGACTGTCGTCTAAGTTGATTACAGCACTCTCACGTTTTCGTAGGCATGCTGTTCCCTAATCTCGCATATACACACCGCATAAATCGTGAATTTCCAGTTGTTTAGCATACGTAAAAACTTTTTCATGGGTTAGAGCTCGATGTGATAGTGAATTTAGTAGAAGTTTTTCGGCGATTTGTAGATACCAAGCCCTTTTTTACACCTTTACCTCGCAACGCAATTGCTTCCATCGTCTTATTATGACGGTCACTTTCTTTCAACTGCTGCTTTGCCTCTTCTACAGCCTTAACAGTTCTATCTACAGCACTGGCGTCACATAGCAGATATCCTAAAGTCGCTAGTCCTGCAAACAGCGCTGGAAGGAATCCGCCTCGTTTTGGTACAGGAATAATTCGAGCATGATTGCTAAACATTGCTTTACTCTTAGGAGAAATTCTCGCTCTAGCTGCATGTAGTGCTTTAGTAATAGCTATTCGTGGATTGTATTCTGCTTGAATAGCTTTTCGCGCAGCCTATACAACTTCTTTCCATTCAAAAGTCTTAGTTTTCTTCTTCATAATGTCAGGATACCGTTGTTTCACCACTCTGTACACGACTTCTCTTGCCAACAGCGATTTACGAACTGATAGTTATTTGTTGTTACGTCATTCGTTATATATTCTTATGATGTGTCACTTCTTTATTCAGTCAACATGAAGATTATAAAACAGAAAGACGCCGTACCTGAGTTCTGCTACAACTACGCAAAGTCGTCATGGAGCATTGATTCCCTCTACAGTTCGATGTATCATAATTGGGCCATCAGGATGCGGCAAGACAAATCTTTTGCTTACACTTATTACCTCATTAAATGGCATACGCTTCCAAAGCATTTACATTTTCGCAAAGCCATTCTATCAACCGCTGTATACTATTCTACAACTTATTATGCAGGATCTCAAAAGCTAGTTTGAGATATTTTCAATTTAATGTGTGTGAGCAAGTATTAATAATAATGCTATTTGCTTTACGTCCCACTAACTACTTTTTCGGTCTTCGGAGACGCCGAGGTGCCGGAATTTAGTCCTGCAGGAGTTCTTTTACGTGCCAGTAAATCTACCGACACGAGGCTGACGTATTTGAGCACCTTCAAATACCACCGGACTGAGCCAGGATCGAACCTGCCAAGTTGGGGTCAGAAGGCCAGCGCCTCAACCGTCTGAGCCACTCAGCCAGGCTGAGCAAGTATTGCCAATCAGATGATGTGCTACCCAATTCTCTCATGATCTTTGACGATGTCGCTACAGGACAGCAAGATGTTATTCGAGCATACGTTAGTATGGGACGTCATAAATATGTAGATTGTTTTTATTTGTGTCAAGTATATTCTCGTGTTCCTAAGCAGTTGGTACGTGACAACGCTAATATCATTGGGCTTTTTCGACGAGATTAACTCAACGTGCGACATGTGTATGACGATCATGTTAACACTGATATGACATTAAATAACTTTAAATGACTATGTGCTACATGCTTGTCATCACAACGTTATGGTTCTTAGTTATTGATAAAGAGAGTAATGTTAATTTTACAAGCATCAACACAGCGACTACAGACTGCACTTGTTATAAAACCGACATCATGTCCACATCAAGTAAAGAGATTACACAACGTATTATCCGTGCGCGAAACAATATTCAACGTACATTTAAACAGTTTAAACGTATTCAAGCAGATACTGATTTCCTTTTGAAAACACGACTCGGTGCACCACTAAAAGATATTTTAATTCCACGTCATCGTCTGAGTCTACTACAACTTCTAGTACCATGCAAACATATAAAAACAATGAGAAATAAAAAAGAAGCCAGAAGAATTAGAAGAAAAGCGAGATAAGGAAGAGGAGAAGCAGGGTAAGGAATAATAATAATAATAATAATAATAATAATAATAATAATAATAATAATAATAATAATAATAAGAGGAAGAAGAAGAAGAAGAAGAGGACGAGGAAGAATATCTCAACGTGTTTTTACCACTCAAGCGAGTTAAGTTTTTAACTACAGACGTTGTTGCTGAAACACCTACTATTTCAAAACAAGATTTACCTTCCTTGTCTATGGTTCTAATCACACCGGAGTATCGTAATCAGTTAAAGACCTTTATTCAAAACACCTACGGCTCACTCTTTGCACATTACATAGAAAAACTCCTTACAGGGCAAACCGACACAATCTACGGTAATCGCTATGAAGACGACTGTTTTCAGATGGGTAATGCAAATGTAAAGATTATTGATAGAGGCATGATTTTTTCGCATTAACGATGAACGCGCCAAATATTTGAGACGATTTTGCGATATCTTTACGAATCATATGTTTCTGGTTAAGAAAATATGAATATTATGTTCGCGAATTAAGGCGAATTAAAGCGATAAGGCCATTTTAAAGCGAAATTCAATTATTTCGCGATAAGCGCGATATTACAGCGAAATCTGTAGTGAATAACGAACTTGACATTTTGTTCCAAGGTTATGTATGAAAAGAAAAGGAAGAGAGAACAAAGATTCATCAACATGAAAGTAATATGTTATCATTAATGTTATGGGAAATCTCTTTAAGACATGGCATTAAAGAAAAGGGGTTGGCTCCAGGCTTCTTGCCAAACGAAATGTTTGGATTGTTTTTCTTGTGGTAGCTGGTAATCCCACCCCAGCCTGTCTCCTCACGGCATTGTGCAATCCTTGAATCCCTAATGACATCTACAAGCAGCACAACTGACTGGTGTATTTCGGCATCGTGGTCAGGTAGACTTAAGAAAGTGATCACAGACAGTAGCGAAGATGGGTCGCTCGACAAGTGTTATGGTGCACAGCAGACCCTACAGTCCGGAAATGGGTTCAAAAGTATGTACCAGGTATGTATAGTCTATATCCACAATCAACGATCAGTGATAGTAAGACTAGGTTTTCCAAGACCTCTTTCTGATAAAGATTTTTCTTTTTTCTATTGTACACAAGTAATGTTAGCATTTTAGTTTGACTTTTGAATGATTTGTTTCATCCAACTAATGTAATTCAATCAAACTATACAAACGTTTCGTCAGTGAGTGAAAAAGTACAAAAATTGTCTGGCTTTAAAATGTTGAAGCAGTCTGATTATTATTGCTTCGTACCTTGCTTTTAAAGATTTTCTGCGAAAACAAACTGAAGAAAATCCCGGTCATCAAGTTGAAATAATTCAGTCACTGCTAGCATTAAAATTAATGCACCTGAAATTTGCAAATTCTGTTTTAAAATGTATTTAGGTTCCCTGTTCATCCGCTGATGCAGAGCGTTTTTTCTCGAAGTACAATTTGATTGTCAATGACCGGAGACGACTAATGAAAGAGAGCTCCATTGTAAAATGTGCTATGTTATCTTTTCACACAGTAAGGAATGGGTAGGATGGCCCAATAGTATCGTAATGTAAGTACTATATTATCATAATCAGGAATAAAATGAAATAATATTGGATGCTTATTAGTAATTTATACATCTACCATTCATATAAATAATTCAGAACCACAATAATGAAACCTTTAATGATTAATTTTAGAATTTCATTAAAGCGAAATTAAAGCGATACGGCAATATCTATTTCGCGAAATAACGCGAAAATTAGTATCCTTCTCGCGAAATCGTTCAAAATTAATGCGAAAAAAATCATGCCTCCAATTATTGATAACAGTCTTATCCTAAAATATGTAATTTATAAACCTACTAAAGGTCTTTTAGAACTCCTTTTTTTCTCGGATACCTGAGAAAGACATAATTTCGCAAGGTGATCTTAAAAAGATGGAGCAATATATTTTGCTATGGCACTACTCGACGTAATTAAAAGAGGACAGAATCGGTAAATGCAAATAAGAGTCGCAAGTACCACGACTTCATTTTTTAACGTGTTTCTTTTGCATCAACCGTCTGCTTGTGGTCTTAATGTTGTGTACAAGCCTCTGTTACCCTGTGTAGATGTACGGTACTGGAAAGACCCTTACTTACTCTTACAACGTTTTCAATTTCTAAGAGCTTCTCAAGATGCCGGTCATACAGGTCATGAATCAGAGATTCTAGAAATAGGAGGGGAATTACGTCATGTTGGTGTTATTGAGTAATGGCTCCTTGCCTGTAAACCTAAGAATCGCATACGAGTTACATAAACTAGTTCGTCGCACCTACCGTCGCAGACGTGCCTTTACAAGTGGAAAGGATGAACTATGGCAAGCTGACTTAGTAAAAAGATTCCGTATTCCTCCAGCAATAAACAGTATCTTCTTACTGTCATCGATGTGTACTCTAAGTTCGCCTTTGCAGAACCAATGCGTTCTAAGATAGCAGCCCATGAATCAAAACGCTGACCACGGCTACTTCAAACTGATCAAGGTAAAGAGTTTTACAACATTTTTTCTACTTATCTCAAGTCAATCGCTATTCATCACTATTCTACGTACAGCAATCTCAAGCTAGCGTTGTACAACGCTTTAATCGTAAGCTCAAAACTATGATGTGGAGATAATTTACAGCTCAAGGCTCTTATCGCTGGATTGATCTCCTACCTAGACTTGTGTCTATCTACAACGATACGCCTCATCGCACTATCGGCACAAAGCCACGTCTTTTTACCAAGAATACACCACGCTTAGATGCTGTTCATCACATAATCAAAACAGCTGATTCACTTTGCCATCACTTTCAAAAAGGTGATTTTGTTTGCACCAGCAAACACAAGTCTGTCTTCGCAAAAGGATACACCCCCAACTGGAACACAGGCATTTTTCAAATCAACAGAGTAAAGCTTACTAATCTAGTTACCTATTTACTTCACGATCTTCCAGGACAGCCTATCGAAGGGCTACAGAAAACAAAACATCCTAATCACTATTTAATAGAACGTTGTCGTGGTAATAAAATGTATGTCACATGGCTTGGTTTTAATAACACCTTCAATTCATGGATTAATAAAGATGTACTTCAAAACGTTTGTTGAATTTTCTTTTTTTTCTAGACCTCTTCCTCTCCTGTCTACTATTGCATAAACTTGTTAGTCGACATCACTACTTATAGTTAAGATTTGGATTGGTGTTGGACACGGGACAAGTTAAAAAATAATCAAGCAACAACTGCATTATGTTTTACAATTATTATTTATTTCAGCGTATGTGTACAATTTCTTCTTTCACCAAAGTAAATCTGTTTAGTCCTTAGTTACTTCTCTGCTGTTTTCGTCTTTTGAGGCCTCTACCCAGCAGCAGTTTCCGTTTCATTGCACCGCAACTACAAGTGGTGCTATCTTCTCAGCAACTGAAGCATTAGGTGACGTCATACGTTGCATAGCTTTACAAAGAAAATTTTTATCAGATACACGTCTTAGTTCAGGTTTGGTTTGGCGATAAACAATGTCACGCTCTTTGCAGGCAACATCTAACACATTAATATCAGGATCACCGCGTGCCAAGCGGACGTCAAGTCTAGTTCCAGGGCCACGGTACTGGTAACTAGGAAGATTAAGCTCAAAAGGAAGAAGATCAATCACCTTATTAATGAGTCCATACCCAGCATGCTTCCTCACCTTTCTCCCAGCAGGTTTCTTCACCTTTTTCTAAGACAGCTTGCTTACTCTTTTCGCAGCCATGATAAGTGTTTATAACGAAGACAACTCATTAGTTTTAGGTCCCTGATACAGTTTAATGATTTAAAGTTAAAAACTTCATTATTGTTCCGTATTGAATAGAGAAATAAGATGTACAATATAATAGGTTAGGATCCACCTTTCAATACTCCGTAATAAGATGGTAAGAAGTAGTTACAACCTGTTTAATGGGACCGGTTTCAACACATTTTAAGTGTCATCATCAGCCAATTTTCGAAGATCTTAAAACAACTAGCACATTGAATACAGGCAAAAAATTAACAATGTATCATAACGTAGCAATTCAGTAAATGTTCAAAACACAATAATCACAGTCAAGAGAGTAAACAGAACATCACTATCTTGCGCCGAAAACAAATATAGCTGAAGTTCATAAGCAGGTCAAATATTCGCTTATGTAAAGTTGTTGCTAGGCAGGTCTTGTAGGCATTTGTTTCTCCGGCCGAAGAGCAAAAGGTGACGTGAATGAAGTCTTAGGAAAACAGTATAGGATTTAATTTCGTCAAATTTCAAAGTGGATATATAGGTTTTATAAAATTATTTAAAACGTTAAAAAAGAATAAAGCCAAATAAAAATATATTTAAAAAATAGGGAGAAATAATGAAAGAAATACGAGGTTCAACTCGAAACAACTTGCCGTAGTAATTGATAAAGAAATGATAAATAGAGAAAGGGGGGACGTTAATAAGAGGGTGGTGATGGTGGTGGTGGTGGTGGTTATTGTTATAAGAGGAAATATAATTGGGCAAAAATCCTTAATATAATATGAATTCGAAGAAAAAAAAAAAAAAAAAAAAAAAAAAAAAAAAAAAAAAAAAAAGAACCGACACTTCGAAAAATGAAGATATCGGTTAAAGGAAGACAAGGGCCACGAAGGGCGTGAAAATGAAAGACTCCCTAGCCCTCGCAAACCTAATAGCATCGGGGTCGGAAAAGAACAAGAATTGACCAAGGGAGGTCGGACAGGATAGATGAAAGTGAGGAGCCTGGCACAAGTAAGTGGAAGCAATGCCAGGACTCAGCTAAGGGCCCCGTGGTCGCCAATCCACGCTCTGAAGTTCAGAGCCCCTGGGGGATGGAGGATGGGAAGGAAAGAAAAAATGAAAAAATGGAAGGGATCCGATACTTCGAAAAATGAAGATATCAGCCAAAGGAAGACAAGGGCCACGAAGGGCGTGAAAATGAAAGACTCCCTAGCCCTCGGAAAACTAATAGCGTCGGGGTCGGAAAGGAACAAGAGTTGACCAAGGGAGGTCGGATAGGATAGATGAAAGTGAGGAGCCTGGCACAAGTAAGTGGAAGCAATGCCAGGACTCAGCTAAAGGCCCCCGTGGTCGTCAACCTACGTTCCGAAGTTCAGAACCCCTGGGGGATGGAGGGTGGGAAGGAAAGAAAAATGGAAGGGATCTGATACTTCGAAAAATGAAGATATCAGCCAAAAGAAGACAAGGGCCAACGAAGGGCGTGAAAATGAAAAAATCCCTAGCCCTTCGGAAACCTAAAAGCGTCGGGGTCGGAAAGGAACAAGAGTTGACCAAGGGAGGTCGGACAGGATAGATGAAAGTGAGGAGCCTGGCATAAGTAAGTGGAAGCAATGCCAGGACTCGGCTAAGGGCCCCGTGGTCGCCAACCCACGCTCCGAAGTTCAGAGTCCCTTGGGTGAGAAGGAGGAGAACTAAGGAGGATCAAGGGGGGTGTTGCGGAAGGGGGAAGTGGCATGAGAGGGTGTTGTGTAAATTGTGAAAGATTGATTCCTTATTTGTTGACTTCAGGTTATTTAAAAAGGAGATGAGAAAATCGAAAAGGGGATTGGGTTTCTCAGAAATATCATTCAGATTAAGATTTGGATTGAAAAACTGGTCAAGGTGTATAAAACAGTTTTCGGTGATGTCTAGGAGAGGGCCTTTATTTAGAGTGCTGAGAATTTCAATATCCTGGTTTATTGTAGTGAAAGCATGTTTTGTGTCATGTATGTGTTGTCCCACTGCCGAAAATCTGTTGTGTTTTATTGCATTAACGTGTTCAAAGTACCTAATTTTGAAGTTGCGACCAGTTTGACCTATGTAAGAAGAATTGCAGTTGTGGCACTTAAAACGGTATACGCCTGATTTAGAAAAGACACTTGTTCTATTTAAGGAGTGGGAATTATGTAATAATTCAAGGTTTCTATTATTAGTTCGAAAAGAAATCATAGTATTATGTTTTTTGAAGACATTAGCTATACTATAGGTATTTGCATTGAATGTGAATGTGGTGTAAGCAGCTGGTTTGGGAATATCTTTTAAGAGTGTTGTGTTAGGGCGGTGTCTAAATTTGTTAATAATTTGTTCAATAAAATAAGAATTATAACCGTTAAATTTGGCAATAGAGCGGATGATGTTTAGTTCTTTATTTAAGTTATCCTTTGATAGCGGAATTTTGAAGGCGCGGTTAACCATACTGTTGTATGAAGCACGTTTATGTGACTGTGGGTGAAAAGAGTCTTGTTTTATGGTATTAGCTGTATGTGTGGGTTTTCTGTAAATCATATATGATAATGAGGAAGGTAATCTGTTTATTGTTATGTCTAGAAAATTAATAGAGTTGTTTGATTCTGTTTCAAGAGTGAATTTAATATGTGGATCAATTTTATTGAGGCTATTAAGAGTAGAAGCTGCATTGAAAACTCTGTCATCCAGTATAACAAATGTGTCATCCACATATCTAGCCCAAAATAATACATGTTTAAAGTCGTCATTGTTATCAATGAAATTGTGTTCTAAAAAGTCTAGGTATATTTCTGCAAGGATCCCCGAGGCTGGAGAGCCCATAGCTAAACCATCTTGTTGATAAATTGTATTGTCGAAGATGAAGAAGTTGTTAGTAACTACTAATTTTAAGAGGGTCATAAAATCATTAATTTCAAGTTTGCTTAAGCAACTATATGTATTTAAGTTATTTTCAATAATAGGAAATAATTTTTTGATATTAATACTGGGATACATATTGACAATATCGAAAGAGTGTAGAGAGTGGTGTGGTTGGATTTTGAAGTTATTTAATTTCTCAACTAGTTCTATGGTGTTTTTTACAGACTTATTCGATAAAAATTTGTAATTATTCTTAAGAAATTTATGAATGAATTGTGCTAATTTGTAAAGTGGGCTGGGTCTGTAATTAATAATTGGTCGAATAGGGACGTCAGTTTTATGAATTTTAGGGAGAGATTTAGCGGTTGGTAGGCCTGGATTCATGCTTAATAATTTTGTTTTTTCATGTTCAGTAAATAAGAAAGAAGAGTTCTTAAGGGTTTGTTTTAGAAGACGTTGAATTTGTTGGGTAGGATCTTTCTTTGTTATAGAAAAGGAATTATTGCTGAAGAAATTTTTGGTTTTCTCGATATAATCAACTTTATCCATTATTACTGTAGTGTTACCTTTGTCAGCTTTTGTGATGATGAGGTCCTGGTCTTTAATTTTCTTTTTGAGGTTAAGAATGTGTTTACGTTCAACGAAGGGAACAGTGTTGCTATTATCATTGGATGTGTAAATCTTATTAAGTTTTCTTTTAACATCAAGTCTAATTTCGTCCTGTAGTTCTAAAAAATTCAACGTCTTCTAAAACAAACCCTTAAGAACTCTTCTTTCTTATTTACTGAACATGAAAAAACAAAATTATTAAGCATGAATCCAGGCCTACCAACCGCTAAATCTCTCCCTAAAATTCATAAAACTGACGTCCCTATTCGACCAATTATTAATTACAGACCCAGCCCACTTTACAAATTAGCACAATTCATTCATAAATTTCTTAAGAATAATTACAAATTTTTATCGAATAAGTCTGTAAAAAACACCATAGAACTAGTTGAGAAATTAAATAACTTCAAAATCCAACCACACCACTCTCTACACTCTTTCGATATTGTCAATATGTATCCCAGTATTAATATCAAAAAATTATTTCCTATTATTGAAAATAACTTAAATACATATAGTTGCTTAAGCAAACTTGAAATTAATGATTTTATGACCCTCTTAAAATTAGTAGTTACTAACAACTTCTTCATCTTCGACAATACAATTTATCAACAAGATGGTTTAGCTATGGGCTCTCCAGCCTCGGGGATCCTTGCAGAAATATACCTAGACTTTTTAGAACACAATTTCATTGATAACAATGACGACTTTAAACATGTATTATTTTGGGCTAGATATGTGGATGACACATTTGTTATACTGGATGACAGAGTTTTCAATGCAGCTTCTACTCTTAATAGCCTCAATAAAATTGATCCACATATTAAATTCACTCTTGAAACAGAATCAAACAACTCTATTAATTTTCTAGACATAACAATAAACAGATTACCTTCCTCATTATCATATATGATTTACAGAAAACCCACACATACAGCTAATACCATAAAACAAGACTCTTTTCACCCACAGTCACATAAACGTGCTTCATACAACAGTATGGTTAACCGCGCCTTCAAAATTCCGCTATCAAAGGATAACTTAAATAAAGAACTAAACATCATCCGCTCTATTGCCAAATTTAACGGTTATAATTCTTATTTTATTGAACAAATTATTAACAAATTTAGACACCGCCCTAACACAACACTCTTAAAAGATATTCCCAAACCAGCTGCTTACACCACATTCACATTCAATGCAAATACCTATAGTATAGCTAATGTCTTCAAAAAACATAATACTATGATTTCTTTTCGAACTAATAATAGAAACCTTGAATTATTACATAATTCCCACTCCTTAAATAGAACAAGTGTCTTTTCTAAATCAGGCGTATACCGTTTTAAGTGCCACAACTGCAATTCTTCTTACATAGGTCAAACTGGTCGCAACTTCAAAATTAGGTACTTTGAACACGTTAATGCAATAAAACACAACAGATTTTCGGCAGTGGGACAACACATACATGACACAAAACATGCTTTCACTACAATAAACCAGGATATTGAAATTCTCAGCACTCTAAATAAAGGCCCTCTCCTAGACATCACCGAAAACTGTTTTATACACCTTGACCAGTTTTTCAATCCAAATCTTAATCTGAATGATATTTCTGAGAAACCCAATCCCCTTTTCGATTTTCTCATCTCCTTTTTAAATAACCTGAAGTCAACAAATAAGGAATCAATCTTTCACAATTTACACAACACCCTCTCATGCCACTTCCCCCTTCCGCAACACCCCCCTTGATCCTCCTTAGTTCTCCTCCTTCTCACCCAAGGGACTCTGAACTTCGGAGCGTGGGTTGGCGACCACGGGGCCCTTAGCCGAGTCCTGGCATTGCTTCCACTTACTTATGCCAGGCTCCTCACTTTCATCTATCCTGTCCGACCTCCCTTGGTCAACTCTTGTTCCTTTCCGACCCCGACGCTTTTAGGTTTCCGAAGGGCTAGGGATTTTTTCATTTTCACGCCCTTCGTTGGCCCTTGTCTTCTTTTGGCTGATATCTTCATTTTTCGAAGTATCAGATCCCTTCCATTTTTCTTTCCTTCCCACCCTCCATCCCCCAGGGGTTCTGAACTTCGGAACGTAGGTTGACGACCACGGGGGCCTTTAGCTGAGTCCTGGCATTGCTTCCACTTACTTGTGCCAGGCTCCTCACTTTCATCTATCCTATCCGACCTCCCTTGGTCAACTCTTGTTCCTTTCCGACCCCGACGCTATTAGTTTTCCGAGGGCTAGGGAGTCTTTCATTTTCACGCCCTTCGTGGCCCTTGTCTTCCTTTGGCTGATATCTTCATTTTTCGAAGTATCGGATCCCTTCCATTTTTTCATTTTTTCTTTCCTTCCCATCCTCCATCCCCCAGGGGCTCTGAACTTCAGAGCGTGGATTGGCGACCACGGGGCCCTTAGCTGAGTCCTGGCATTGCTTCCACTTACTTGTGCCAGGCTCCTCACTTTCATCTATCCTGTCCGACCTCCCTTGGTCAATTCTTGTTCTTTTCCGACCCCGATGCTATTAGGTTTGCGAGGGCTAGGGAGTCTTTCATTTTCACGCCCTTCGTGGCCCTTGTCTTCCTTTAACCGATATCTTCATTTTTCGAAGTGTCGGTTCTTTTTTCTTTTTTTTTTTTTTTTTTTTTTTTTTTTTTTTTCTTCGAATTCATATTATATTAAGGATTTTTGCCCAATTATATTTCCTCTAATAACAATAACCACCACCACCACCACCATCACCACCCTCTTATTAACGTCCCCCCTTTCTCTATTTATCATTTCTTTATCAATTACTACGGCAAGTTGTTTCGAGTTGAACCTCGTATTTCTTTCATTATTTCTCCCTATTTTTTAAATATATTTTTATTTGGCTTTATTCTTTTTTAACGTTTTAAATAATTTTATAAAACCTATATATCCACTTTGAAATTTGACGAAATTAAATCCTATACTGTTTTCCTAAGACTTCATTCACGTCACCTTTTGCTCTTCGGCCGGAGAAACAAATGCCTACAAGACCTGCCTAGCAACAACTTTACATAAGCGAATATTTGACCTGCTTATGAACTTCAGCTATATTTGTTTTCGGCGCAAGATAGTGATGTTCTGTTTACTCTCTTGACTGTGATTATTGTGTTTTGAACATTTACTGAATTGCTACGTTATGATACATTGTTAATTTTTTGCCTGTATTCAATGTGCTAGTTGTTTTAAGATCTTCGAAAATTGGCTGATGATGACACTTAAAATGTGTTGAAACCGGTCCCATTAAACAGGTTGTAACTACTTCTTACCATCTTATTACGGAGTATTGAAAGGTGGATCCTAACCTATTATATTGTACATCTTACAGTTTAATGAGTTGACATTTAGGGCACTGTCTCACTGAAAGTCTCTTAGGTAAACTTGTTTGTTCATGATGTAAACTACACGTTTGAAGCTCTGAAAAAATACCAGGATCTTGAGTCCACTCACAAGGCTTCTTCGTCCAGATCTTCTTTATAGCACTCGCAGCTACATTGACCAAAAATTCTTGTTGTAATGCATTCAACTCTTCTTCAGTAAAAGTGTTTAGTTTCTTTTTGCAAAGTCTAAAACTTTACAATTGCCTTTTCAACTGCGTTACACTTAGTATTAGATAGAAATTACATGATGTATTTACTCTACAAATGTTTCTTTCTCACTGTCGACATTTGAACACTGCACTTTGCATATGTAGCTCACTTCCTGGTATGCATTGCCACACAAGCAATCAAAGAGTATACACACATGGCGTAAAGACTGTTTCCGCGTTTCCGCAGTATGCTCCTTCAGGAGAGCTTTTAATAATGCGCATCCTAATTAATGCAGATCGGAAACTTCACAAGTTGATGACAGATACAAGCGCAACCATTCCTTCTTTTCATAAATCTTTACAAACACTAAATCTGCTCTTGAGAAATGTGCGTTCAATATCATAGCTAGAAAGCGATAAGGAATTCCTTTTTCTTCCCACCGAAGTCCTAAATGTTTTTCACTCCTTCCGTATGCCTTTTATCTTCATCCGTTTGCAAACAAAAAGGGAAATTTGGGCTAAATACTAAACTCACGACTTTTGGTGCCCACAACACAGTGCAAGCCAACACAGCTACCTCCTTGAACAAAAAATTATTTCCGTTCACGTTAAAGCCTTGACCATAAACTATCAATGTCCTTGTCATGATGAAATACAAAGCGAGCAACTCTCAGTATATTATCGACTAAGAAAACAATGTCTACTCATACCATATATAAAGACTTGAATTTACGAGAGAGAGAGAGAGCCTGATAATGAACGAGTCTAAACATGCATATCCATGACCACGTGATCACTGGATGTTAAAAACAGTGTGGCCTCGTTATATTAAATGCTCAGCCCAGTTAGGTTAAGATAGCACTCTTGGGCATCAAACTTGAGTTTGTAAAGCTAACCCCTTTGTAAGATTATGCCTAGGGTAGAATTCAGGGTCTGTAAGGTTAAGCTTGGAGTCGAATTAGTGCCTGATAGGTTAAGCTTGCACTTATGAGGAAGAGGAGGAGTTAGTCATACTCTACTAAGTCTATGAGGACGAGGAGGAGGAGGAGGAACAGTAAGAGGAGGAATCACTCCGCAGTCGCTCAGCTTCGCGTCCCAATGATGTTCCCCAAATGTTACACCCCTATGAATAAAGCACATGTATTAAGCCTAACACCAGCTCCCTAGTCCCGTGTCACCATCTTCTTCCAAGTTAAGCTCTAAGCGCCTGAGGATGCCCTTCAACATTATGCACCCTTTGAATAAAGCATATGTGTTAAGTCATACACCATCTCCCTAGTCCTATTAGTTCAAAATGTGGCCGCTAAGGTAGCTATGGAAGGGCTTCCGGTTAGTTTAATGCCTAGTCAATGCGAGGTTAAGTCTGCACAATTACTGTAGCTAGGGTGTAACGTTATGGCCGAACTTATAACCGGTTAGTTTAACGCCTGGTCAGCGTAAGGTTAAGCCTGCACTTTTGCGAGGTTATTCCTGGTATCGAACTTAAATTTTGTTAAGTTTTGCGTTAGCCTGGGAGGTTAAGTTCAGCTTCGAGCCCCAAAGATGCTTCCCAAATGTTACGCCCTCTATGAATAAAGTGTATGTATTAAGTCTTACACCATCTCCCTAGTCACTTCTGTAGCCATCTTGTTTATAGTTCAGCTCTGAGCCCCGAAGTCAACTTCCGACATTACGTGCCTATGAATAAAGCATGCGTATTAGTCCTTATAGGTGCCAACTTGCTCCAAGTTCAGCTCTAAGTCCGGGGAGGTTATGCTAGGTTAACGCGTGGTCAGCGGAAGATAAAGCCTGCACTTTTAGCCAGGGTGTAGGGAAGGGCAACCGGTTACGTTAACGCCTGGTCAGCGTGAGACTAACCTTACACTCTTATCCATTATCCTGTACGGTTAAGTCTACGCCGTTAGGCCTGGGGTCGAATCTGGGATCTGCGAGGTTAAGTGTAGACACGTCATGCCTGTTAGGTTAAGCTTGCCCTCTTGGCCATAATCACGTTGGCTGTTAGGGTAAGCTTGCACTTTTTGGCATGGAACTTGGGTCTATAAGGTTAACGCTCTTAAGCTTAGGGTCGAACCCAAGGTCTGTAAGGTTAAGCCTAGACACGTAGCCAGCGTAAGTTCGTGTGAGGTTAAGAGCGCGCTCTTAGCCAAATAAGGTTAAGGGCACACTCTTAGCTAGCAGCCCGCACCACGCTGTGACGTCACCCACAGGCCTCGTCCAAGGCCCACCGGATACCGGATGTCGCACAACCCGTGAAAAACTACCACTGCCACATATGACTACCTATAAGCCACACTGGGAAACATTGACCTTCGTGTTCTGGCAGGAACGATCATTATGAAAATTGGTAGAAATACGCTTCCTCTCTACTTTACGATTGATAAAGTGGGAGATTATGGCTGCAGATCTGTTAGTTATAACAGTTTCTTCAAAATAAAACTGCGGTACTTCTCTCGTGTAGTTATGAAGTAAACTACTCTTTTCCGAATCTATAAGGCTACTTCATAGAGGAGGTCAAGTTTATCTGTGCTCCAATATCCACTGTTTACACATCCATGGTAGTGAAATTCAGGTCTTTTCTAACAAATAGTAATTTAGAGACTAGCTCTGCATCATGTACCGTAGGTAAAATTTACAATATTGATATCTAGTTGCAGGACGACCCAATGGTAGTTCTTGCACCAGAACTACCTTGCAGGAGTTAAATAATAATGCTATTTGCTTTACGTCCCGCTAACTACTTTTTTAGGTCTTCGGAGACGCCACAGGAGTTTATCTTCTATTGATTTCAAAGTTGAACGAAGGGAACCATAAATAATCTTGTTTGGTATTGAAGACTGATGTGATATTCATGTAATTTTGCAAGTGAAAACCCATGCCAGTCGATCATTCTTCAGTGTGTAAGTTGACGAAAACGGAACGGTAGCGATTATGCTTACCCCTAGAAAATGCTTACAGATACGGGCAAATTCGGACCTCGGTGTTTCATAGATGAGTTTATTATACAGTATAAATGCTGAAGAAAAAAGCGTCCTCTATATTTTTTAGGAAGGCGTGATAGCGGAATGGCTTCGTTACAGGCTCTTCAACAAGGCGGTCGTGGTTCAAATCCCAGCTAATGCATGCGGGATTTTTTGAAATGGAAAGACCCCCTCTGTGGTTCGGAATTTCTGTAGAATTGGACCTCCCGTGACTATGATCGCGATATCAACAGTAACAAAGAACTACATATTTATATTTGTTTTTTCTATCTCCTAGTTTATTGAAAAAGCTGGCGAGTTGGCCGTGCGGTTAAGGGCGCGTAGCTATGAGCTTGCATCCGGGAGATAGTAGGTTTGAACCTCATTGCCGGCAACCCTGAAGATGGTTTTCCGTGGTTTCCCATTTTCACACCAGACAAATGCTGTGGCTTAACCTTAATTAAGGTCACGGCCGCTTCCTTCCCACTTCTAGTCTTTTCCTATCCCACCGTCGCCATAAGACGTATCTGTGTCGGTGGAAGTAAAACAAATTGTAATAAAAAAACCAACAGAAGTTTGTTGAAGAGGCAAACAATGAGTATCCAACTGATGAAACTAGAGCTTGTCCAGTTTTCAGTATTTTGTCTATAATTCTACATGTCCTACTAACATAGTTGTCAAAGCGGTTGCGCTAACATAGGGACATCGTATCCATACAATTTCATCCGTATTAATTACATTGTAACGGTTGTATTATTTCTTTTTTGGCTATTGATTTAATGTCGCACCGCAACAGACAGGTTTTTACGGCGACGATGGGATATGATACGGATAGCTAGTGGCTTTACGTCGCACCGATACAGATAGGTATTATGGCGACGATGGGGTAGGAAAGGCCTAGGATTTGAAAGGAAGCGGCCGTTGCCTTAATTAAGGTACAGCCCCAGCATTTGCCTGGTGTGAAAATGGGAAACCACGGAAAACCATATTCAGAGCTGCAGACAGTGGGAATCGAACCCACTATCTCCCGGATGTAAGCTCACAGCTGCGCGCCTCTAACCGCACGGCCAACTCGCCCGGTGGTGATACGGATAGGACAGGGAAGGAAGTGACCGTGACGTTATAAGGTGCAGCCCCAGTATTTGCCTGGTGTGAAACCGAAAACCATCTTCAAGGCTACCGACAGTGGGATTCGAACCCACCATGTCCCGATTACAAGCTAGCAGCTAACTTACTCGGCGGTTCTCTGTCTGTGACGCTTAACTGCAACAGGTTGGCATGAAAACGGCTGGACAGATTTGAAGTGAAATTTGGTAATGGTGAAGCTGATGTACTGGATTCACACTTAAGCCTATCTTAATGCTGATATCTTTAAAAGGGTTTTTCTGGAAACTACACGAAGCGGAACGAATCTCGAGAATACCGATCTATGGTCCCACGTCAGAGTATCTCAGCATAAATGCGAATAAAATCTCATTGGTTTTACTGATTTATACACACGGCTGCCATTCTTATTACTTGAACTACCAAATTTTATCCCAGTTTGATGAAATTTAAGCGAATTATTAAATAAATATCCCCTAATGTGAACCAAATTTAATAAGACTCCAGAACCCCTTTCTGTCCCACCCTCTCATCGCCTGATTTTGAGTCACGTGAGCCTACCCACCTTTCTACTTCGCGCAAAAGTTCTTACGAGTGAGTTCGCTGATCGATTGGCGTTCATGTTTGACGGAGTTCAACCACCTCTTATAAAAAGCAGTTTTCTTAATTTTATAAGTGACATCTAAGCAACTATATCTGTTTATTGGTTTATAAACTGCCTGTGTCCAGGCGCTCTAATCGCATTCATATACAGCTAATATTATTCTTTTTTTATTTACACTCGCCGGGCTGAGTGGCTCAGACGGTTGAGACAGTGGCCTTCTGACCTCAACTTGGCTCAGTCTGGTGGTATTTTTTAAAGGTGCTCAAATACGTCAGCCTCGTGTTGGTAGATTTACTGGCACGTAAAAGAACTCCTGCGGGACTATATTCTGGCATCTCGGCGTCTCCAAAAACTGTAAAGAACTAGTTAGTGGAATTTAAAGCCAATAACCTTGTTATTATTATTATTTTCGTTTACACTCCAAGTGAGCCACATCCCTGAGCAT